>NW_015505413.1:319228-331815 GCF_001515645.1 Sinocyclocheilus grahami
GTCTAGTGGTTAGCGCACTGACATATAGTGCAACTGTGTCTCTGGCGACCCGAGTTCGACTCCTGGCTTAAGGTCCTTTGCCGATCACATTCCCCACCAACCGCTACACTGTCCTGTGTAATAAGCGCAAAAAGGCACAAAACAAAAGGTTGCACTTGCAAATTAGTGAGTTTTACTTTACAGTTACATGATTGCTACTGTAAATGAAAACAGCAAAAATATGGTTATTTCTTCTAGAGTAAGTTACTTGTCACTAACTGCCAGTTAATTACTGTAGTTATTTTCTACAGTAAGTTACTTGTCACTTGCTGCTGGTTAATTACTGTGCTTTTTATACAGTAAGTTACTTGTCACTTGCTGCCAGTTAATTACTGTGAATTTCACAGTCAAGTTTCTTACAGTGCAGTGTTGGAAACAGTTGTGCTGCTTAATATTTTTTGGGGCCTGTTATACTTTTTTCAGGAATCTTTGATAAATGAAAAGTTAAAAAGAACATTTATTCAAAATTAAAATCAATAAACTACTATTCAAAAGTTTGGTATCAGTAATTTTTTTTAAATTATGAAAATTGTGTTAGTGTCCAAATGTACAGTATATGGACTATATATGTATATATCAATCGATTAACATTTTTAATCTGATTAATCACATCCTTTTTCTGTGATTAATCGCGATTAATTGCACACTTCATGAAATTAAGCATAGACCATTTATCTGGTTTCAAATGTTTATTTTGTCATCATTTGCTATATACAGCAAAGTAAACCAAAAGATTGAAGGGTGATTCTCAGAAAGCTGTATTTTCTGCAAGCTTTTTTCAAAATAAATTTAGATGACTTTCCAAAAAAGGACACTTAGAAACTCCGAAAGGACACCAAAGCACCAAATGATATAAGGAGCCCGTATAAGCACATATGAAAGAAAAAAAATTGAATTTTATAGTATGTGTACAGTGCAACAGCAAAGAGCTTTTTTACATTTTAGAGAAGCCAAGTTGCGATATCGAACAGGATCACATGGAGATGCCAAAAAAAAAACTAAACCACCTGCCTGCTGACTGCATATATCTACTACAGTACATGGATCCATTCAGTATAACTAAACACAGCAACATACACATGACAAATCAAAACATTATCATGAATGTGTGTGGAAACAACATGAATGTACGGAAATGTGCATAAATACAATGTGTGATCAGTGCGTCAAGAGCACTCATACACGCATTATTATAACGGACTTACTGTACTGTATGACTCCTGTACGCCACCGCAGTCATCTTTACCTTGATTGCAGTCTTCATCCATCAAAACTTTACTAGCGAGACTGGTTATCCAGTCGAGAAAACGTAATTTGTGTTTCATCTGGCCATACAGCGGTGGGGTGTGTTGACAATCCGTTCAGTCTGTAGGCTACTTCACACAAGCGCGTGACGTGAGGGCTCACGCTCTTCAGAGACAATCACAGAATGTGACAGAGCTCGTGTTTAAAAGCGAAACACACTGGAATGAATAATTCACTGAAAACACAACGCGAATCTGTGAGAAAGATATATTCACTCGACAAGCTCGCGCATCAGCACATCAGCTATACAGGCATTAATACTGAATGTTTAACATTATATTCATTGCATGCATACATATACTTCGTAGGCATCCTTAATCTCTAATAACTCCATTCTGCTGTCTGTTTTCGGTATTTCATTGTCTGAATATAGCACTTAACACATGCTGTGTGGTATCGGCGTTTGGTATCGGGGCATTTTAACGAGTAGGAGTATGAGTACAGGAGCTCAGTATCGGTATCGGTGCATCCCTACTTTAAATGATAATGAGCTTTGCTCACCCCACCCCTCTCTTCCGTGGAAGAGCAAAGGCGATTTGCAAGTAATTGTAAAAAATATAAAGTGTGAGATTTAATTCTTCTGGAGGTGCAGCTGGCTGAGGGCGGAGATATGCAAATTCGGGACAGTATGTCAGCGGTCGTGGGTGGGGCCTGAGGTCATACTGCTCAGAAAATCAACTACCAATAACAAAAGAGGGGGGGGGGGGCACTAAACGCTGTCACGTAACACCCCCACCATTAAAATCAAACATTTAATGTTTGTACACCGAAGAAGAAAAAAAAAACTCTACCCAATTGTTAAACCCTAGAAAGTGCATCGGCCACCACATTATCCATCCCCTTCTTGTGCCGAATCTCAAGATTGTAATTTTGAACCATCAAAGCCCAACGCATGAGGCGTTGATTGTGGTTGTACATTCGACACAAGAAAGTGAGAGGATTGTGGTCGGTATACACTACCACTTGATATCGGGTAGATCCAACATAGACCTCAAAATGCTGCAAAGACAGCAGTAGAGCTAGAGCCTCCTTCTCGATGGTCGAGTAGTTCAATTGGTGCTTATTGAATTTCTTAGAGAAGAAACAAATAGGGTGGTCAATACCTTCTTGGTCTTCTTGCAGAAGAACCTCTAGTTTGAAAGGTGCAGAAAAATTTGGTGCAGACAAAACAGGCGAGCTACACAACAGATGTTTACTAGCCTCAAAGGCATGTTGACTTTCATCAGACCAAATAAACTCTCTTGCGGGACTAAGAAAATCAGTCAAAGGTTTCACTACGGAGGAAAAGTTCTTACAGAAACTCCTGTAGTAGCCAGCCATCCCTAAAAATCTGTGCAACTCACGCCTAGTGGTGGGTGCGGGAAACTTTTTGATAGCAGACACTTTTGCGTCCAAAGGCCGGACTTGACCTTCTCCAACCTGCTTCCCTAAGTAAGTTACAGTAGCTTTACAGAACTCACATTTAGTTAAGTTGAGAGTCAACGAAGCCTTGGCAAGACGTTGAAACACAGCAGCTAGTGTAGGCAGAATTTTGTACATCAATGTCGTGATACAGAACGTCAGTTTGCTTCGGTACGTCACCAAAAATTTGAGGGAACCTTTGAATTAAACTCATAAGGTCACATTGTTGTTCCTTGGTCAAATGACACAACCATTTGGGTAAATCAGCTAAGACCTCAGAATTAGATAATCGTATGAAAGGAATTGGTTCGACCTGTAGTTTTACATCCTCTGTATCAACATCAATTTGAACAGGAAGCAATGGTTCTACCACACTACTCACAGCAACAGATGAAACAACGGTCCCTGTGCTCTCCTCTGGGCTACACAGCAGGATTTCCTCCCTGGAATGATACGCTTTAAGCATGTTGATATGATACACACGTCTTTGTCTTTTGCGGTCAGGGGTTTTGATGACGTAATCGGTCTTGTTCCTCTTACTCAACACCTCGTATGGACCAACAAAACATGCAGATAAGGCAAATCCTGGAATTGGTAATAGTACGAGTACCTGATCACCGGTGGAAAAAGTACGTGACACTGTTGTTTTGTCATAACATTGCTTCATGCTAAACTGAGTTCTAGAGAGCTCATCTTTAGCATGAGCACAAGCTCTCTGCATACGATCACGAAAACGAGCAACATAATCAAGAACATTCACAGTAGGACTCAAATTATTTCCTACGTCGAGCATTTGTTCTTTGAATACTTTCCACGGCCCTCAGATTGAATCGCCGAACACAAGTTCAGCTGGACTGAAGCCTAGAGACTCCTGGGTGGTCTCACGAACAGCAAAAAGAATAAACGGTACAACTTCGTCCCATTCATTCCGCGACTCCCAACAATACTTCTTCAGCATTGATTTCAGTGTTTGGTGCCAGCGCTCTAACGCACCTTGACTTTCAGGGTGGTATGGACTGGAAGTGCGATGACCTATTCCTAATGTTTGTAAAGTGCCTTGGTCTGACTGCACTACCTTAGGCAATCCAAAAATGGAAAAAAACTTAACCAATGCTTTCATTACCGCCTTGGAGGTAATTTTTCTTAAAGGAATAGCTTCTGGATAACGGGTTGCCATACACATCACCGTAAGCTTTGAACATGTGGTTGTGGACTGCGTTGGGCCACTGCCTAAAACTAAGGCAGTGGCCCAACACAGTCCACAACCACATGTTCAAAGGGCTCACCAAGCGCAGGAACTGGAATTAACGGCGCAGGTGGAATAACTTGAATCGGTTTACCTACAGTTTGACAGGTGGGGCATGAATGACAGTAAGCCTCAACATCAGTCTTCAACTTGGGCCAGAAGAAATGGCGCAACACGGTTGTAAGTCTTAGTCACACTCAAATGCCCCGCCATTACATGGTCATGAGCAAGTGATAGTACATGTGAACGATATTCAACAGGCACTTCTATCTGGCAAACGGTGAAGCATTCGTCATCGGCCACTCGAGGTTTCCATTTTCGCATCAACAAACCATCTGCGATAAAGTAGACTGCATCTCCTTTCGCATTAGACACTGCATCAAAGCACTTCGTCAGAGTCATATCATTTTGTTGAGCCTTAACCAAACACTCTCGATTAACAGGCTGGTGTAACATAAGGGAAGGAACTTCACTGATCTGTTCCCGTCCGGACTCCTGACACATGTGTGCCTCAGCACCTTCCCCTCCTCCAACTCCAGCCGCGCAGCTGAACCTCCATGTCGGCCTGAATCTCAAGCCGTCGGATCTCGAGTTGGAAATCAAACTCAGCCCGTCGGACCTTAGCATTCTCCTCCGCCTCTATGCGAAGCCGCGCAAGATAGACCTTTAGATTCGCGTCCTTTCTGGACATCGGCATAGCTGGGGAAAATGGCACAAACCGGGGCAGACCGGTTTTAGCTTCGGCCTCCGCGTCAGCCTCAACAGGCCCAGCCCCCTCACTATCACTCTCAGCGCGTTCAGAAGCAACCACTTCCGAGCTAGTTTGATCCGCATCAGAGACTGACTCGGGCAGACTCAGGATTTTTAATGCTATAAGCCCGTCTAAAATGGTAGCTTTAAGTTATTTTTTCAGTGACTGCCGACTAACAGAAATTTGGAAGTGGTCAGCTACTGCAATCAGATCGTCTTTACGAAATCTATCAAAAACATCTAACGACGGAGTTTCAATAAATTTAAGCACACTTACTTACATCACGAAGCCTACAAACACAGATTCCTCACAAAGTACTGCTCTGAACAATACAAACCAAATTCAAAACTGCCGCTACTCTTACCTGACAGACTCAAAAGCAAACTGGATTGCTTGAATCAGTCAACCACAGCATCCTCAATGTAAACAAAAGGGCCTTCCAAGCGACCGGAAACGGAAAGATCCCGGACGAGCCCCCAATTATGTTACGTCCCCTAGTGGTGTGGCGGTCTAGGGAAATAGGGGAACGCACATAACGGCCACTCAGACAAACACTCCTACTATATACACATAAATGAGGAACGCAGGGAATGACCAAAACCAACAAGACTGGAAGTTTCACAAATAAAAGTGGTTCGCTTTATTAACAGGTTAGAAGGATTTAAAACCCAGCCTAGAAAAGCTAAGTGCAAATCGTACATTAACCCATGAGCCTATTTACAACTATACATCAGAAACTATACTTAATCAAAACAACAAAAAGGAAATCAACCACAGAGAGAAAGAGAATGAGCTGTGCTAAATTAAAGAAAATAACAAAACATAAGGTGCTAATTTAATACACTTCTCCCTCTGTCCTGACTGAAAACAAAAGGAAAAGAAACACAAGTCTTCGGCGTCACGCGCCCTAATTAACCTACACTGCTATAAAACAAAAGGTACATAAAGTGGCACACGCTCCTGACCTGGTGTGTTTAACAAAGGCAAACCTACGTGTTGTAATATGTATGTCACGTGACGTACTTTCCTCTCTCTTCTCTCCGGGAGGATGTAGCAGATCAGGGAACTGTAGCAGCTCCTGACTAAACAACAGTTAGGAGTGAACCACACACACACACACAATCCTAAGAGTAACATACAGCGAGAGACTAACAGCACAAATGAGCAGCGGTGAAGCAAGCCACAACTCGTGATTGGCTGTCACAGATATGCAGATCCTGACAGACAGTCTGGCCAGCCAATGGCAAAGCCTAAAGAAGAAAGACAGCAGCGAGTAGAGAGACAAAGAAACAAAGCATTCGCAAAAACTACCAGACATTCTCCTTCAGGATTTTTTGGTAAACAGCAGAATTCGTGGTTCCATTTATCATAGCAAGTCTTCCAGGTCCTGATGCAGCAAAACAGCCCCAGACCATCACACTGCCACCACCATATTTTACATTAAAGTGTGACAAACATGCAAAAAAAATAAGAAATCAGGAAGGGGGCAACACTTTTTCACACCGCTGTATATGTGTGTGTATGTACGTATGGTCGCCGTGACATCTTTTGTTGATTCTGGATCAACATTACTGTCCAGAAATGTAGCTCTAACCCAATCCCTACTCCTAAACCTATATAAAAACCTATACGTATATATACAGTAAAGAATTTTAAATTGTTACTAAAAAATTATATTTCTGTTCTTTTGAACTTTTTATTCAGCAGAGAATCCTGGGGAAAATGTATTTTGACTTCAACAAAATATTAAAGGGGTCATATGACGTCGCTAAAAAGAACATTATGTTGTGTATTTGCTGTAGTGCAATGTGTTTATGCGGTTTAAGGTTTAAAAAACACATTATTTTCCACAATGTACATTATTGTTTCTCCTCTATGCTCCGCCTTTCTGAAATGCGTCGATTTTTACAAAGTTAATCGGTCTGAAAAGCGAGGTGTGCTCTGATTGGCCAGCTATCCAGTGCGTTGTGATTGGCTGAATACCTCAAGCGTGTGACGGAAATTTTACGCCCCTTAACACACTGTGATGCCGTCTCCCGGCACGGCGAGACAAAACCAGTAAAACCCATTACAAACGAGGCACTTGTTGCATCCAGTGGGGACATAATTACTGATTATAATGACTTACACTGTGTTTTTACGCGTTGCGTATCGTGCCACGTAAACATAAAATCATGTATGCATTTGTGATCAGAGAAATGACAAACAACAATCGCTACTCGCGTTTGAATTGTCAGTGGCAAATTCTTTAAATACTGTATAAAAAATGTACTTACAGGCTGTGAGTCAGAAGTGCCAGACAGAACGAAGTTGATGTATTTCCTCAGCGACCAGCATGGATCAGCTCCAGGCATGACGAAGCGGATATTATCCTCTTTTGGAAGGCCAAAAAAAGTAGTTTCGCTTTCACAACTAAACACACAGCATCTCCACAACATAGCGCCGGCAGCAACAACAATACTACAGCGAGAATAAAAGTTATGCCTTCTTTCTTTGCGTGAACATTTGGGTAGTGTTATGCAAATCTTCCCACACAGTGACGTAGACATGTGGGGGCGTGTTTAAACAAGCCGTTTTAGGAGGGCGTGGACAAGTCTTAACTTTTATAAAGAATATCTCTTTGAATTTGAGTCTTTGCAACTTTACAGATCTTCTTTATGCACCAAGAGCTTGTAACACTCCAAAGAGAAAGGAAAAATTGAAATCGCGTCATATGACCCCTTTAAGCAGCAAAACTGTTTTCAACATTTATAAGATTTTTTTTTTGTACAAACTTTCCATTGAATACTCAAAGATAATTTATTGTCTCCTTAATTCCTTATTTATGGTGTTACGTGAATAGCGAGGGATCTGCATCATTTGGGTCTAGTCTGAGCCTACAGTCAAGATATTAAAATGTCATGTACAAATAGCATTAGATAAAGAGCCTGGGGTGAGGTGAAAGTGGTCGCTGCTCACAGATGGATGAGGCTTGTGTCATATGAGGCAGAAAACTGGAAGTCAGGGAAGCTTAGATTGTGCAGGTCTAGCTGTCCCCTTGTCCTCTTTAGTGTGGATAGTGTGTCCCAACTGTTGTTACACATGAAAGACAGTTGGCAAAGTGGTTCAGGCCAGGTGTGTGATACTGATGAAGGTTGAGACGGCATGAATGGCAGCAGGGGAGTTGAAGGTGACCTGCAGAGCTCCACTCTCAGCAACTGAGCAGGTGTGCTTTTAGTGCCGTCTCCTGCTCTCTTTGCTCCTCTCTTTATTGACTCTCTCTTGTTTTCATCTGGGCTTTTATTTGGACATTTATCCTCAACACAAATAATTTTAGCATAGAATCTGTATTTATTAGTGAGGACATCTTTTAGATGCACAAAATAGTTTTTATAATGAGGTGATATTTGCACAGCCATTAACATAACTCTCAATCAAACTTGCTGATATCAGTTGATTTACACATGCAAATAAACATGTTTTAGATTTTTAAATATTGTTCACCACTTCACTTGTCCTCAACATCTCTTAATGTCACCAAAAGGAAAGTTTGGTCAGATTTAGCTTTTAACTTTTTTCGTGCAGGTTTATTACCAATACCAGTGAAATTTAACAATACCAATTTTGATACCAAAGATAAAGGAAAGTGCTACTGAACACCCCTTTTTAACTGTTTAATTACTTTACATGTTAAGTATATTTCTGTCATGACAACTATCAAAGTGTTTAGCATGGTAATATGACAATGTCAATGTGTTTCCACAGACATTCTGCTGTGAGCATGTAAGAAATACTGCTGCTGCACATATAACATATATGAAATAACACCCATATATAACACATGAAATTAACCCATAGCAGATCTATACAGGTGGAGCTGGGGAAGGTGGAGGGTTTATGAAGCACACTGCAACAGCTACAGCAAGCACTAGCCGAGTATTTGAATGTTGAGCAGCAAGCTCGTTGGCTGCTGATACGAAAAGAACCAATCAGTGTCATGTGATAATGATGTGATTATGTCAGAATGAGTTTGACCTATTAGACTGCATCATCTAGAGTTTCATGCCAGAACTTTGGAATTATACAGTATTAATTATAAAATAATAAATATTTAAATTAATGTTTTTTTACATCACTAGCTATGTTTCCATCCAAAGATTCGAATTAAACTTATGCACAAAACTGGAATATCGCATACAACATTTGCGAATGAAGCACAGTTTCCATCCAACGAGTCAAAGAGAACAAAATCGTCACTTCCTGGTAAACTGGCACTAAATATCATTCAGAAAACTAGGAGAAGCCACTGAATATAATAATTTTTACATATAGTAAATTACTTGCACCTCAGAGAGAGCAGACGTAACCCAATAAAGGCAGTCATTGCTTTTGGAGGTGGATGCCTGCTGTTTGGGAGCACAGTCGTGTAAGACAATTATACAGAAATACTTTGATGACGGACTTTGTTCAGGCATTTCAGAATGACCAAAACAGCATATAGATGCTGTGAACGAGATCGGTCCGCTGCTTGTCAAGTTATCCCATCTCATACCGCAAAGTCACATGACTTTTTCAATGCACATGGAGGAATTTATTAAGTAAATGTTTTTTCATTGTAGTTTATGCAAATTTTTTCTTATCGGAAATTTTTTTATCCTCCATTGTGCTCATACGTTTTTTATGCATATTTTTTTTTTATTTCTGTGCATCTTGTGTCCATCCAGTGTTTTTTTTATGCGATATTCCAGAATTTGCATCAAAATAGGTGGATGGAAACATAGCTATTGTCATAGACTTTCGGCTTTTTTATTACATAGATTGTTTTTGTTATGGTAAATTATAATTGTTCAGACTACAATTAACCAAAATCCTATTCCTGGGATTTTACTTTTATGCAAGAGGTCACAAGAAAACCCCAGAGTAAACATCTGCAGGTTCCTCCTCTGGTTTATTATCAGGAAATTATGACTTTAATGTTAATGCTATGCACATTTTTTACCCATTACATTTGAAAAGGTTATTGCTGAATTTTCAGGAAATTATGTTTTAGGGCTGTAACTATCATGGACATTGGGTGACCAGCATAGGGGGATGAAAGATAAACATCTACACGATTGTCAAAGTTATTCATCATTTTTATACAAATACATACACATTATTTATTTTTCAAAAAATGTTTGTCAACCCAGCTACATTTAAAACATACTATGGGTTGAATGTTTTCTAAATTCAATTGGCCCGAGATGTTTTACCTTATATGATCACAAGAAAATCATAAAAAAAGGAAATAGGGAAAAAAGTAGGCCTCCGTTTTATGAGCTAGTTTCAATTCATTTATTCATATTAGGAAAAATTTGTAATGAATGATTGATTATAGACCAGCACCTTTTACCAGAAAACTTCAGGTAGAGTTTTCATGGTTACAGAGGTCAAAACTATATCAAAAATGCAAGGAAATCTTGCAGTGTAACGAAGGGAAGTGAATTTTGTTAAAATGTTTTCTCGACCTCAGGACAGCCGTCCACGTGTGCTAGACCAAATATACTTCTGAAGAGATTCAGGCCAAAATACCTTTTAAGATAATGAATGTGTCTGACCAACTGGTACAGAAATAAACAGGACAAAGTCATTGCTAGAGGACATCACCTACTTTATGTTTCAATTCATTTATTCATATTAGGAAAAATTAGTAATGAATGATTGATTATAGACCAGCACCTTTTACCAGAAAACTCCAGGTAGAGTTTTCATGGTTACAGAGGTCAAAACTATATCAAAAATGCAAGGAAATCTTGCAGTGTAACGAAGGGAAGTGAATTTTGTTCAAATGTTTTCTCGACCTCAGGACAGCCGTCCACGTGTGCTAGACCAAATATACTTCTGAAGAGATTCAGGCCAAAATACCTTTTAAGATAATGAATGTGTCTGACCAACTGGTACAGAAATAAACAGGACAAAGTCATTGCTAGAGGACATCACCTACTTTAGACACTGTAGTACATTTTCATATATTGTCTTAATAAATGCATTGATTGTAGCAAGTGTTATTTCTTAGCACATTTCTTCAGATTTCTTATTTGATTCCTGATTATTGAATATTCTTGACAATGTCTGGGAGAACGTGATAAATGTATCTGTACAAATGCAAAATGTGCTCTCAACAGCCATAGCATTAAAATTTTAGTGGCCTTGTTGCATGTTATATGTATTTACTATAGTAAACAACAGTGATAATTCAGTAACAGTGAATTATGTATAATTACAAGTGACAAATTTTCAAACACTAACTCTATAGTAGTACTAGTAGTATTTGTGTGATTAGCTATGCTCTAGCAAAGACAACTTAGAGAAAAAGTTCACCCAAAACTGAAAATTTGCTAAAAAAAAAAAAGGCACTAACCCTTAGATCATCCAAGATATAGATTAGGGAAGTGCTATTATGAATTATGAACCAAAGTTTGGCCAGAAGCAACGGTTAAAATATAAGTTAAAATGCCTTAATGGTGGATTTGTTTCTTAGAAACATGCAGCTTTCAGCTTCACAAGACGTTAACTGATGGACTGGAGTGGTGTGGATTACTTATGGATTATTGTGATGTTTTTATCAGCTGTTTGGACTCTCAATCTGACGGCACCCATTCACTGCAGAGGATCCATTGGTGAACAAGTGATGTAATGCTACATTTCTCCACATATGTTCTCCAAATAATTTACATCTTGTAAATTTTCAGCAAATTTTTAAATTGTGGGTGAACTATTCTGTTTAAGTGTTGTAATTGCATTTACAATCAAATCAAATCAAATCAAATAAAAAAACCTGAGTAAAAAAATGCTTTGTTTGAATGAAACAGCTGTAATAAAATCTGTCTGTACTCACTAACACATATTTAAAGGATAGAGCTTTTTTGTTGTTGTTTAGTTTGGTTGTAGTTAGCTTCAACCCTTTAAAAATATCAGAATTTTCTGCATTTACAATATTATACACTATTCAAAATGTAATTGTTTTGGGCTTTTTAACTGAGACAGATCAGATGTAAATTGGGGGAAAAAATCGTTTATTTTGCTGTGACTCACGCTTGCTATTTGTGCTTGGCAACATTAGTATTTTTCTCCGTGAAACTTTATTCTAATGTAAAGAGCTGAAACACGAAAGGTTTTTTCCTGTGTTTTTGTCCCACCTCCACCCAGAATGCATGCTTTGACACATAAACACACTAAATATAGCTCTGTTACCAAACACACATTCACATAATTATGTCACACTATATGCAAATAATTGTGACATTAGAAATTACCTTTATGCCTCACAAAGGTCTCTTCCCCCAATGTCTTCATTGCCCACCTACACGTTTCTCCATTTACTTTCTCTGCAGGGCAGACAGCTTATCCAGAGAATGAGACTCACTCCTGTGCGTGCGTGTGTGTGTGTGTGTGAAAGCTGCAGCACGTAAGGGGTCGGATGATTCATTTGAGAGACATTTAAACTAATGTTAGAGCCATGGGTCTCTCCGCGCACACAGCCTCTGACTGCTAATACAGGAAACACAGATCTTAGATTAGTTTAGTCGCTGGTTAATTCCCATTTCTCATCAGCCTCATGATCAAAACTCTAACCTTTTAGCTAAAGGCTCCAATCGTAAACCACTAGGTGATGAACACTCTAGTGAGGGGCACTTGATGAAAATGAGCTCTGATTGCAGAGCAGAGACAAGTATATGATATCTAGGACAAGCTTTATTGACTGTCAGTTTACTCAGTCTGCCTAAAACAGCTCTGCAGAGAACGTATGTGTGTGTGTGTGTGTGTGGGGGTGTGTGTGTGTGTGTGTGTGTGTGTGTGTGTGTGTGTGTGTGTGTGTGTGTGTGT
>NW_015505413.1:331983-358375 GCF_001515645.1 Sinocyclocheilus grahami
GATGGAATACCCAGATGACTGATTAATTTTGCCAAAATGTGATGTAAACAATACACAAACTGCAAATGGCATTAGCACTTTGTCCCACAGTGGAATGCACTTGACTTTTGAAAATAAAATATATAAATATACAGTGCCATGAAAAAGTTTTTGCACCCTTCCTGTTTTTTTTTTTTTTTTAATTTGTCACACTTTATATATATACATATATATATAACTAAATTTCACTTAATGTTTATTTTATCTGAAGTAACATTTTTTTATGGTTTTAGTTTTAGTTAACTATAATTTCCCTGTTGAAGACTGCTAAATTAAATGTTTTAACACAAAATTGTAATAATTATGTAAAATAACCATTTTTATTTCCTTGATGATAACTAAAAGCCATATGCTGAATTATTATGAGAGATGTTAGGCATCTCACTAACTTTTGTCAGACTTAAGCAGATGTTTGCTGAATTCGGAACTACATATAGTATACTATTATTCCTGCCAGAGAACGATTTGATAAAAAATAGTAAGAGCAGTATGCTAGTATGCTGTTCTGAATTAGACTGCCACCTCTCTCCAAAATCCCACCCTCTACAGACATCAGCATATCCGACCCATCAAAGCTGACTGACAGCGCCTCAAAGTCTTTTGATTGGCTAGCAGTGGCACCAGAGTCAGATGGTGTTTGCAGAGCCTAGCGCTGTCACAGACAGATGTAATATCTCAGACGCCTATTTTTTTTATTGGTATCTGATAAATAATAGAGAATTTTCATGCTAGAAATTTTATAGAAATGCACATATAGCACCTATAAACAATGTAAGGTCATGTGACAATGATATACCATGTAGTTTCTGAAGCAATTATCACTGCATAAAGAAATAGCCTATTTGTTTCATTATGCAACATACTAGTAACACAATGTTTGTTTTTAACAACAGTGTAAGGCATACTGTATAGTAAGTGTAAACTGTATAGTATGCAGTGTACTGGGTTTCCTCTCTGCAGTATTGCAGTGCTTACCACATGATGGAGCTCTTTCTGTTAATTACACCCTTGCCACTGCATTAACTTTGTTTATAGCTCTGTTCAATATTGCTTTTTGCAAATTAACACAGCTGTCCAATTACAAAAGGCCTCATAACTTAGAAATTAGTAATACATGCACTCACAGTAAATTTGGCAAGCATAACTATTACTGTTGATCATACTTGAGGGGTTTTTTTCAGTTCAAGGTTGGAGCATAATTCAACTACTGTTTGTGCTATGGATATGATACTCAAATCATACGAGGTGTGCTGTTACTTTTCTAAATGTAGACAATTCTTACCTGCATAATGGACAAAAAACCCTAGGCTTAGGAACCTAGTCTGATGTTTGGGAAAAACCACAGCATATGCAGAAGTTGTTATTATTTGCCTTGTAAAAGATGTAGGGAGGCTCTTAAGGGAGTGCAGATGTGTTGACAGAGTCGTGTCTTTGTCCCTGGAGTGCCATGAGCAGGAACACGTGGAAGAGCAAATGATTTCTCAGGAGAGGACACAGCAACTCAAGGGTCAAAAGCCACACGAGTAAGAGAGATGCATTGGGTTTGGTGCCAGAGGTAAGACAAATAGACTTTAATTACAACACTTGCAAGGCTGCACTGTATTGATATTTCTCAAACATTCTCATTAGGGGTTTAAATCTACAGTTTTACATTTCTGCCATTGATCTAGCTCAAGCTGTTCAAACTTACCGACTGTTATCTATTGAGAGTTATCTATTTAGACTTTTATTATCTCATCATTTACTCACCCCCATGTTGTTCCAAACCTGTAGGAATATCTTTCTTCTGAAAGAAGATATTTTGAAGAATGTTGACAATTAAACAGTTGCTGGTAGCCATTGACTTGCATAATATTTTTATTTTATTTGTTCATACTACTAGCAACTGTTTAGTTACCAACATTCTTCAAAATATCTTCTTTTGTGTTCAACAGGATTGGAACAACATGAGGGTGAGTAAATAATTTTTGGATGAACTATCCCTTTAAATATCTAACTAACAATGGTGTTAATGGTGTAATATGTGCATACGGATTATTTTGCATACTGGTAATGATATAGATAACTATAATGATAACTATATTAGCATCAATACCAACTTGCAATATTGTTCTGTTTTTTTATAAGCACGTACGGTAGTGTTGTATGCCACTTTAAAAATCTCAAGGCTGTCAGTGTTTTTCTTGCTCATTGTGTTTTATTGCGTTATCGCTCCTCTGTGCCTTTATGAAATAAGTTTAATAAAATGTAGTGTTTGTGCTTAAAAAAAGGGGGGGGGGAACTATTTGCCTATTAGGTAAAAAAAAAAAATTCAAGATATCGTATGTGTAAACAAGTGTACATTTTACATTATTTTTTTCAAATTTATTATGTTTTTGCCATATTCATATTTTTTTACTGGAACATAACAAAATGCTGATTAACAAAAAAAAATCATAATTTTTACAATGTACATATCCATCTTTTCTACACCATGTATATTTAAATTAGCCAATCAACTGTCTGTATTAATTGAAATTAATCAGCTGCTTCAAATATTCAACATAAACAAAAGCAAGTACTGCAGTAGATCATTCTCCCATTAACACTCTATTTTTTCTCATCTGCACGCAGGCACTCATGAGTAACTGCCTCTCGGTGTGTCCTGTAATTTACGATGCCTGCTGACATTTCAGAGCTCATGTTCCTTTTTGTGGTGCCAGTTGTTGTAATTGTGCATGATGAGGCTGTGGAAAGCAGCTGCAGCCGTGTTATTTCTCTTTCGCTCTGCTGCCTCTGCCCTCCCTAGGTGATGCTACCTGTCAGCCGGGCAACAGGGACGAAGGATTTATGGGGTGTGAATTTGGTATGTGTGTGCATGGAGGTGGCAACATTACGAGGCTAGGGTGTGTTGTTAATCATTTGCCCAATAGGATCATAGGATCCACTGGGGGATTTGTAGATAGTATATTTACAGGGACTGGTCGTGCAGCTCCGCCTCTGGGACCAGGGAGTCCCATGGTGGAGCTGCATCAGGGAGCACATGCTGATCTGAGCTGCGGATAGATGGCAGGACCTATGAGAGCTGGAAAGTCCTGCTGTGGAGGGTGCAACGCTTCTAGGCTAGGAGAGTGTTGTTAAACATTTGTCGAATGGGATCCACTGTGGGATTTGTAGATTGAGCTTCTTGAAAGGGGAAGGAAGTATATTTGCTCTGTACTCTTTGCCTCTGGGACCAGGGTGTCTCATGATGGAGCTGTATCAGGAAGCTCATGCTGATCTTAGCCTTTTAAGTCATCTTAGTTTTAGATGGCGAGCTGCAAAAGTCCTTTTTAGGTTTGGAGAGTGTTGTTAAACATTTGCCCAATGGGGGATTTGTAGGTTAAGCTTCTCGAAAGGGGAAGGATGTACAGTATATTTACAGGGAGCTTGGACAAGTATATTTACTTGGACCAGGAGGCCTCACGGTGGAGCTGCATCAGGGAGCACATGCTGATCTCAGCTTTTTGTTACTTGATCTTCGTTTTGGATAGATGGCAAGACCTCTGAGAGCTGAAAAGCCCTGCTGTGGAGGAGGCAGTGTTAGTTTTTAGGATAGATGAATGTTGTTAAACATTTGCCCAATGGGGGATTTGTAGGTTAAGCTTCTCGAAAGGGGAAGGAAGTATATTTACAGGGAACTCCACCTCTTGCACCAGGGGGCCTCACAGTGGAGCTGCATCAGAGAGCTCATGCTGATATCAGCATTTTGTTAAATGATCTTCATTTTGGATAGATGGCAAGACCTCTGAGAGGTGGTCAAGCCCTGCTGTGGAGGAGGCAATGTTAGTTTCAAGGCTAGGAGTGTTTCTTAAACATTTGCCAAATGGGGGATTTGTAGGTCGAGCTTCTTGAAAAGGGAAGGAGGTACATTTATAGGGAGCTCCATTTCTGGGATCAGTGGGCCTCGCAGTGGAACTTCATCAGGGATCTTATGCTGATCTCAGCTTTTTTTTTTAAATGATCTTAGTTTGGATTGATGGCAGGACCTCTGAGAATGGGAAAGTCCTGCTGTGGAGGAGGCTATGTTGGTTTCTAGGCTAGGAGAGTGTTGTTAAACTTTTGCTCAATGGTGGAAGTATGTTTACAGGGAGCTCCGCCTCGGGGACCAGAGGGTCTCACAGTAGAGCTGCATCAGGGAGCACATGCTGATCTCAGCTTTTTTTTTTAAATGATCTTAGTTTTAGATTGATGGCAGGACCTGTGAGAGCTGAAAAGTCCTGTTGTGGAGAAGGGACAGATATAGAAAGGTGAAACAGATGGTCTGAGTTTTATAAAGCACCACGCAGGAGGGTGGTGTTAAAGTTTTTGAGGACTTGGTCTGCAGGAGCGTTTTGGCATTACATTTTACCGTTGAGTGTCAGATGGAGGCTTTATTCTTGGCGAGCGCTGACAGACGACTTCAAGGAAAATATCCATCTCCAAACACTTCCAGTGCCAGGAGACTGAAGTCACAGATGCCAGTGCGGCACACTCCAAATGGATACCTCGCTCTGTCTCTTCTTCTCTTAAACACTTTCATCTAGTCCAAGTCAAATCCCTGCTAAAAAAGATCAGCATGGCCGGTCAACAGCATATGTTGTTTTTGGAATGCTAGTGTCCCCACCAGGCTTCTTTAACCCTGATTTTAATTGCACAGCGTTGCCTCTGGGTAACAAACCCACATTTTTGCTTTGAAGAACTGTCCTCAGAAAAAGACAAAACACATTTGGCTCAGTTACACTATAGGAGACAATTTTATTAGATTTTATATAGCTGTTATTGTAAAGTCTGTTACACTGATGTTGGGTGTTATACATTTTTTTTAGCATTATTCTTTGCTATTCAATTTTTAATATTTTAAGTATTGACATAATAAAAAAAATTAAATATAATAATCACACTTTATTTCAAGGTCCAATTCTCGCTATTTTTATGACTTTTTCCTCAGTAAACTCCTAATTTGCTGCTTATTAATAATTAGTAAGGTAATTAAGTTTAGGTATTGGGTAGGATTAGGGATGTAGAATATGGTCATACAGAATATGTGCTTTATAAGTACTAATAAACAGCCAATATGTTAATAATAGGCATGTTAATAAGCAACTAATGGTGTGAATTGTTCCCTATACTAAAGTGTTACTAATAAAATAAAATAAATAATAAAATCCATCATTAAATCCATAAAATGCATTACTGGTATACATCTACTGAAAAATATTTACCATTGTTTTCTATTCTCAAGTTAAGAGTCCATAGATTACAGTAAGTAACTAAAATAATTATAATAACATTTTAATGAATTTCAGAATTCCCTGAATGTTCTTCAGGGATCCTACTTATTTCAACAAATTCATTTAAATTACTTTTCCAATCATTCATAATTTACTGGATAAGGATTTTAAAAAATATTTTACTGTCAATTTCTACCCAGCATAATATTATACTGCTTGGCATAACTATAAGCATTTTATTTTGTATAAAAATGTCCATTGCCATTTTACATAACTTTCTTCATTTGTTTCTAGAAATCCCACAAAAAATTAGGCTATCTCGTATATCCATGTTTTGCCAGTATATGTCAATACGGGTTCTTCAAAGAAAAAAAACTGTTGTTGAGTGGGTATTTCTAAATTACGATATAGAAAATATTTAGATTTTTAGTTATTTTAGCTTATTTTAATGCTTATTTTGTTTATTTCAAGTAATCCAGAGGCCCCTATGGAAACTTGCTGAGGCCTCCTAGTGGGGCCCGGACCCCTGGCAGAGATCCAATTATACACAGGTAAAGTTGCTGAAACATTTTTGAGCCATGATGGTCCCCCAGCTAGACCAGCACTAACCAGCAGAATCCAGCATGGAAATTCAAACTGGTCTTTTAAGTACAGATGTATTTCTCAGCATTCTCAGTGTGTCGTTATTGTCCAATTCCTGCTCTCTGTCTTATCCACCAAACATTCATCCATCTCTCTCTTTTCTCTCACCTCAGGATAAAGATGAAGCGTATTCACTTCAGAACACAACGTGAAATGTGTTGACTAAATCTAGTGGACAAATAGGGCCATTTGTTTTGCCACTCATCCTCCTGAACACATAATCTCCTTTCCAGACTCGGTGCAGTAGAGTTGATGCGTATATCATATATCACGATCACATGAGCCCTGCATACTCCCACAATGCACCCTGCCGGGCTTCTAATTGGCTGATGGGTTGTAAAGGTGACACCTCGCCATTCCCACCCTCGCCCCTGCCCCCACCTCCACGGGGGGAAGTGATGCGTCGCCATCTGACCTTGAGTGCCTTTGGCTGCAACTGATTGGCTTGTGCTGGTGCGGATGAGCAAAGTCATCAAACATTAATGTGCAAATCTAATAAGCACACTGAGGTTCAGAGGGCCGGCATGAAGCTTGATCGTGAAACCGCAGCGCAGCAGAAGCCAGGCCCCGCCCCCTCTCTCACTAAATCAATCCGTCAATCAATGTGCCTGCATTATTCCACCATCTCTCCACTGCTTGCAAAAATTACATCATGGCGGCAAATTCTCTTTTATAAAAGACCTGAGAGATATCTTGTGAAGAATTGATCAATAAGACCACGGATGCTTTTTGATTCTGCATTGTGTTAACACAAAAGCTACAAAAGATTAGTTTTTTTATGGTTTATTGATGCTTTATGAAGAAAATGTTTGTTTAAGACCTGTTCAAATTGATATTTTACAAAATCCAATGTAAACTGAAGGCATACTGATCATTTTCAAACTCTCTTCGAGTTGAATTTTGCTTTCTTGCATTTATTTTCCTGATGACCAGTATGGTTTGCTCTCGGGTTAAAGTGAGTATAGGAAGGTATCGCTACTGAAAAGCTTGAATTTCCATGCTGGATTATGGTGGCTGGTGCTGGTCTAGCTATAAAGTCCTGCTGTGAAGGGTACAACGATGGTTTATAGATAAGGAGAGAGAAAGGAAGTATATTTACTGGGACTGGTCGTGCAGCTCCGCCTCTGGGACCAGGGGGTCTCACGGTGGAGCTGCACCAGGGAGCACATTCTGATCTCAGCTCTATGTTAAGTAATCTTAGCTGTGGATGGATGGCAGTACCTGAGAGCTGGAAAGCACTGCTGTGGAGGGTACAACAATAGTTTTTAGATGAGAAGAGAGAAAGGAAGTATATTTACTGGGGCTGGTCGTGCAGCTCTGCCTCTGGGACCAGGGGGTCTCATGGTGGAGCTGTACCAGGGCGCACATGCTGATCTCAGCTCTATGTTAAGTGATCTTAGCTGTGGATGGATGGCAGGAACTATGAGAGACATTTATAGGCTATGAAAGTGTTGTTAAACATTTGCCCAATGAGATGCACAGGAAAGGGAAAGGAAGTGGCTAAAGGTGATGTCGGGCCTAGCTAAATTTATATTTTCACCCTTTATTTAAACATATTGATGTTATGTTGATGAAGATTTTCTAAGCATATTGCATAGGTGTGCTTGGAGAGTTTGAAACTTTTGTATGTGCTCCATGTTTTAACGGTTCATTTGTGATAATGCAAGGAAACATGCGTGTTGAGGAATGCACAGGAAATGAAATATTAATAACTGATTATATTGTAGTACTGTGAGATTTTGTTTTGTATGCATTTTTTGCATAGTTAAATAAAACCCATATTGCATGATAAGCTGTAGTTTGACTTTTTTGCCAAATTGTTTTGTCAGTTAAATACCTTAACCAGGTTTAGAGTTTCCCTGTTCCTAATCTAACATGTTCTTCATATTTTGATGGCTTAATTAAACGTGTAGGGTCATTAGAAGCAAATATTGTGCACATGTCCCTTCTTTACATCAATTTTGGCCATTACTGTGTATTCACAAGGGTTGCTCATGCAGCTCTGCCTATAGGACCAAGGAGCCTCATGGCGGAGCTGCATCAGGGAGTTCATGTTGATCTCAGCTTAATGTTAAGTGAAAGTCCTGCTGTGGAGGGTGCAATATTTTCTAGACTAATTTTTAAACATTTGCTAAATGTGGGCATGTAGGTTGTGCTTCTTGAAAGGGGAAAGAAGTATGATGGTTGCTGGTTAGTGCTGGTATAGCTGGTGAACCATCATGGTCACATTGTTAAAGAGACAGTTCACATCCAAAAAAAAAAAAAAAAAAAAATAAAAATAATAATAATAATAATAATAATAATAATAATAATAAAGAAAATAAAGAAAAATGAATATGAGCTATTGTCTAGCTTTTGAAGTTCAAAATAGGCTAATTAAAATGTATATATTTTCTGAAGGATATAAGAAATGCATTTTATTGGTTTAGTACTGTTCAAATTGATACAGTATTAAAATATAAATTCATGGTATATTGATAATTTTCAAACTCTCTCTGACATACCGTCCTTGAATTTTGCTTTGTTGCATACAAGTTTCTGCTTGCAGGACAACCTTGCATTTGCAGTCTGAGGATCAATACGGTTTGCTATGGGGTTAAAGTGGATACAGGAAGGTGCAGTGCTGTTCTTCGGGGTTGAAAGCCTTCGATTTTGGGCTGAGTGATTCTCTCTCTCCCCCTGGCCGAGCATTGCAGACACTGGGGAGTGATGGATGTCGCTGTTTGTGGTGCCGCCTGCCGATTCATAATTAAACATCATGCAGTCAGATGGTCGTATTTACTCTGTGGCTTGATTGCCTTGTGGTGAGAGGAGCTTTCTGGGACCCTCATTAGAAGCCCTGTGTGTGTTTGTTTGTGCCTTTTTTGGCATCTGTGCATTAGTTGAATTTGTGTGCATGTAACTGAGAATGCCTTTTCAGTTTAATTAGTGAATAAAATAGCTAGATGATCTTTTTGATATGTGTGCACAAAGTTCCTGTTTCTAAGTATGTGAATGTAGAAAAGAAAGCTGCCTTCTTTAATCAACTTTTTACTTTACGATTTTTTAACCGTTAGCAATGATGCATTAAATTGAAGTGACAGGGTTTTCCATTTCAATTTAATTTCACATAAATGCTGTTCTTTTGAACTTTCTATTCATCAAAGAATCCCCACGGTTTCAACAAAAAAATATGAAACTGTTTTCAACGTTGATAATAATAAGAAAAGTTTCTTGAGCAGCAAATCAGCATATTAGAATGATTTCTGAAGGATCATGTGACACTGAAGACTGGAGTAATGATGCTGAAAATTCAGCTTTGCATCACAAGAATAAATTAAATTTTAAAATAGTTACATAAGAAAATAATTATTTTAAGTTATAATAATATATCTGCTTTTGTTGTATTATTACTGTAAGTGTCACGAATCCAGTCTATAAACTTCCGTTCACTCACCACTAGAGGTCACCCGCTCTCCACATGGACTCTCACACTACACAGACTGTTACACATCACCCTGGACTACATTTCCCATGCTCCATTGCACTAATCACAAGCTCACCTGAAACCAATCACACACAGCTGCTACCAATAACACACACTATATAAATCAGTCTCACACCACCATTCAACGTCGAGTATTGTCTGTGTTTATCACTCGCCAAGTGATAGCACTTTACGGAGCCATTTCCCTGTCTTCGTTCCTAGTCTCGTTGGGTTTCTGATTCTTGCCCTGGTATCTTGGATTTACCTTTTGCCTTGCCGTTTTGGACTGTGTTTGCCCCTCGCCTGGATTATTGCTCAAGTTTACGGGTTACCTCTCTTGTCAAGCCCTCTGGATAACGTTCGCTGTTGTCTGACTCAAGCCCGTTTTAGATTGCTCTTTCGTCTTGCCTGTGCCATACCTGTTTGGTGTTGTTCGACCCTGCCTGTGTTTTTTAACCATAATTATTAATAAAAGTTTATATATGGATCCGCATGCCTCTAATCTCAGTTGCCCCATTACAGTAAGCACAAGGGCCTTGTTGAGCATGAGCGTCTTCCAAAAATATAAAATATCTTACCAACCCCAACTTTATATATATATATATAAACACACACATTGGATATACATTTAATTTTATTTAATAAATTTACTTCCAAATTTAAATGCAGTTGACATTCCTACAATTTTGTAGCGTGTATGTGGTCTATCTGTCTGCCTGTCTAAATGTTCTCTGTGTAAGTTATACTTACTGTAAGTTTGAACACAAATATTTAGTCATAAACATATAAATCTTTATTTGTTCGTTTATAAAGGCTGGTGTCATTTATAACGGCCTGACATTATGTACATAAGAAAATGTATGCAGGAGTGCAGCCATCGGGAGCCACAGGAAGTCTGCCGAGATCAGGAAAACAGCCAAACAGACACACATGCACAAACAGCTTGCAAAAGATAGAAATAGTGAAGGAGAAATCAATGTGATCCCAACAACATCTTTGTGTGAGGAATTACATGAAAAAAAAATTCTGAGACATTTAGATTTATAAGTATATTTACTGCAATCTTTACTGACAAACCTAATTAAATATGGACCAGTTTACCCAATATATAAGTGCTTTTTTCAATTACTAAGACAAGACACTGGATTAAGAGAGTGTAGATCAGTGGTTCTCAACCAGGGGCCCGGGACCCACTAGGGGGCCTCAGCTTATCAGAAAGGCCATGAGAAACCACAAGCCAGGATTTTAACTCGGGTCACCCAAAGCTCCTACAAATGGTGTTTGTTTTTATGCTTATTAGAGTATCACATTATTAGCTTAGCAACATGCTAATGCCAAACTTTTGGAATCAATTGTGTGTCTAGTTTTAAATTAGTCACTTTGGAGGTGCATTGTTCCCTTAAAATGCAGTCTATGTAGGCAGTAAACAGCTACTCTGTAGATTTTGGAACAACGATATAATGTCAATATAATGACCAAGTAAATGTATGCAGGAATGTAGCCACAGGAAGCCTGCTGAGATCCGGAAAACAGCCAAGCAGACACACATAAACAGCTTGCAGAAGATAGAATTACTAAAGGACAAATCAATGAGATTATCAGAGCACAACAATGCCCTTGTAAAAACTGTTTATTTGAAGCAAACTTGCAGTTAAATTGTGGCAAATTTATGACTAATGAAATGTTTTGCTGCAAGTGTTTGGCAGAAGCTTGCAGCTTTTCAGCAGTAAATTGCCACTCACTTCTGGCAAACAATTATGGCAGACCGGTGGCGACTGTTATTTCAGTTTTAACAGTGAATGGAAAAACATTTATACCAAATTAAAGTGTAAAACATTATAAAGAAAAAGGTTTAAATGTCTGCCATATGCAGTTCAGAAATGCTAACAAAAGCTGCTACAAATACTGACAAATAAATAGTCTTCATGTTTATACTCTGGACTTAAAGTAACTTGTATTTTGCCAGATTTTAGGGCATTATCACATAGGTATGTGTGATATTTATCATCTATGATAATATTGTAATTGTTGTTTTAACAATGTGCAAGCTGACATTTTACATTTACATTTAGTCATTTAGCAGACACTTTTATCCAAAGCGACTTACAAATGAGGACAGTGGAAGCAATCAAAATCAACAAAAGAGCAATGATATACAAGTGCCATAACAAGTCTCAGTTAGCTTAATGCAATACACATAGCAAGGTTTTTAAAAAATTATATAATAAATAAAAATAAAAAGAATAGAGCAAGCTAGTGTTCAAGGCCTTTTTTGCTTTTGTTAATTGTATAATAAATAAAAATAAAACGAATAGAATACGAATACAAAAAGATTAGAAAAGCTAGTGTTATTTTTTTTTTAAAGAAAACAAGCAGTGAATGAATAGAGTGCAAGTCTAAAAGTCTTTATTTTTTTAAAGAATAGAATTAGAATAGAGAGTGCTAGAGTTAGAGGGTCAAATAAAGATGGAAGAGATGTGTTGTTTAGCTGATTCTTGAAGATGGCTAGGACTCGGACTGATGGGACTGAGTTGGGCAGGTCATTCCACCAGGAGGGGACAATTAATGATAAAGTCTGTGAAAGTGATTTTCTGTCTCTTTGGGATGGCACAATAAAGCGACTTTCAGAACATAAGCTTCTAGAGGGCACATAACTCTGAAGTAGTGAATTTAGGTAAAGGGGTGCAAAGTCAGTGATGGTTTTGACACTATCGAGTATGTCACTTACTTTACTTTGTTTTGAGAGTATGGAAGCATTTACTGCATGATGAAGCCTATTAGAATACAATTAGAATGCCCCTATAATTCAAGTTATGAAAGTAAAAAATGTGTATTTTATATAAGGTAACACAGAAGCAATAATGTTGTTTTCCTGAATATCCACGCATGAGCATGCAAATCTGATATTGGTTTTATACAAGCAAGTTAATATTGAGTAGGCAACATGTTAAACACAATTTTATCATTTTTTTCATCAACGAAAACAGGCTTGTTCCAAATAAAGCTGGAGCAGAACACTTTTTTGTTCCTGAATCAATCTGTTTCTGAACTAAATCAAGTGAGCCAATGATGAAGAAAGTTGTCATGGCAACTCTCTGAGAGTTTGGTAATATGACGATGTTAATGTGTTTGGTCTTGGCGGAATAGATCTGCTGCGCTGCTGCTGCAGAGCAAGTGCCGAGATTTGCTACCGCCAATACATCCACAACATGCTGCTGTGAGCATGTAAGAAATACTGGTGCTGCACATATAACATATATGAAATAACCTCCATATATAACACATGAAATTAACCCCTAGCAGATCTATACAGGTGGAGCTGGGGAAGGTGGAGAGTTTCTGAAGCGCACTCTTACAATGCGGCCTTAAGGTGTACACTCATACGCGTAGCCTTTCAAAGTATAGTCCATTAGAGGTGTATGTGAACGCAAGTGGTCGACACATGCACTCTAGAAAGCTTAATCTTTCGCCAATGTCTCCTCTATTTTTCTTAAGAAGTTATGACTGATAAAAATGTCTTTGTGCTCTTTTCAACTAAAGTTGCGACTATCTCATAGCCTTCTCACACAAGCACTTGTCAATGTGGGCGTCTGTTGGCATCTGTTGCAGTCTCCGCTGTTTTGTTGTTGTTTTTGTTCCGTCTCTTTAGTTTTGTTCTCTACTGCGAAACAGTGGCCCGGGCCAGTGCTGCCACCTTGTGGAACAACTGATTGGTGCAAAACCAAGTAAAAAAAATTGGATGGTGCGCATACCAATGTGTGTACTATTCAGGTGACGAAATTTGCATCACTCACACTGTGCACGGACCCTCGCATACGCATACAAAATTAAGTATACTTTGGCCTTTAGTAGGTAGCTGCCTATGTAGGCACTAGACAGCTCATTAGGTTTTGGAACAGAGCTAACGATAAACACACATTCTGACACACACTAATGCCATCGGTGCATTGCTTCACTGAAGATCTGCTCTGTCAGTAATATCATCCTATGTGTGTGTGTGTGTGTGTGTAGTGTAGTCTATGAATTTGAAGTGTCCAGCACATTTATTATGAACCAGAGATGATTTACTGGCCTTTCTCTGCAGTCTTCTAATGTGTTCTTGCTCTTTTATTGAATTTCAATGCAGATAAATAGGATCTGTGCGGTAAAGTGTCTGTGGGGCGTCCGGTGTTATCTGTAAGGGCCGGACAGATAAGCCTGCCATGTTACGCAATTGTGCGCATGCATATAACTGAAACTAGAAGACAGGAAGTGATATATCAGTGAGAGATAGTACTATATGTGCAACTGTCTACATGTGCGTTACAATCAATCAAGCGCTAGAAGTAATCGAACACTCACTTGTAACATAACCAGCTTTGTTGATTGTTGATTGGAACAGAAGCAACGTAGCTGTTGATTGCATGTCTATATATACATATAATATCGTTTGTTTTTGTTTATTTCAGTTCAAAATAACTGTTTTCTATTTGGATATTTTAAAATGTAATTAATTCCTGTGATGTAAAGCTGAATTTTCAGCATCATTACTCCAGTCTCCAGTCACATGATCCTTCAGAAATCCTTCTAATATGCTGATTTGCTGCTCAAGAAACATGTATTATTAATATCAATGTTGAAAACAATTGTGCTGCTTCACATTATTATTTTATCATTTTTAATTATTTATTTTTTTGGAAAACTTGATATTTTTCAGGGTTCTTTGATAAACATTTGAGGAACAGAAAGTCTGAGGAACAACATTATTTGAAATAGAATCCTTTGAAAATGTTTTTACTGTCACTTTTGCTCAATTTAATACATCCTTGCAGAAAAAAAGTAAAAAAAACAAAACGTTTACTTTAAAAAAAGCTAATCTAAATTAATGTAATTCGTTTAATTAACCATAATGTAATCAAATGCTATTGTGCATTTAAATTTCCCAATAAAATGTTGTTTTGAGTTTTTAGTGCTTTATTTTTAGTGTTTAAAAAATAATAATAAAATAACCAACAGTACAGTGACATTGTGACTGCATGGATTAAATCGCTATCAGTGTGAACGCACCTCAAGTGTAGACAGGTTAGTTTATAATGGGAACATTGGAGTTTGTCGCATGGCATTGATCGCTCACCGAAAGTGTGTTAGAGGTGAAAATGAAGGTGGGAAGACGTTCCCTGTTGACACCTTCCAGAACAGTTTGCCTTGTGCCCTTTTTTACTCTCCATATCACCTCATCTGTCTCTTCCTCACCCTCCCTCCCTCTCTGCCCCAGTTTTTCCCACTTCAATCTTCATCATCAACATATTTAGCTCTGAAGGCGGCTGTGTGCACCAGTGCCTCCCAACAGTCAGTCTGTTTTAGTGGTTTAATAATTCATTCATTCAATTAACTATGCGCAAAGCACATTTAACAGCACATCTAGAGTAGTTTTAATGGAGCCCATGCTAGGTTTTAATATTCTGCAGCTGTTAACCCAACAGAAACAAAAAGATGTGTCAAAACAGGCCTTCTTCTTAATGCATTTTAGCAACCTTTCTTAATCTGTGGAAATATTGTGAGAACCTGTGTTACACCAGATAGAATTTAGCCAGATTTTTGATAAAGATTTGAGATCTAATGATCCTGTTTTTATGTCTCACAGAAGACAGAAAGTCATACAGGTCAGAAAAGTGGTTACAATATCAGTCATAAAAAAATGTAAAAGCTGCTTGTCTATATTCTCTCTCTCTCTCTCAGTTACATTTTCTCAAGATGAGCAGCAGGCACTAATGACTCTCTGGAGATGCGCCGAGACCTTGAGGAATCGGTCAAGGGCAAGCCCTGACGAGGTTGATATAAAGAGATAACCAACACATAACAGACAGAGACAGGGTTTGGCAGAGATGTGGAAGAACAGTGGAACAGAAATCAAATCCTCCAGTCTAATGCATTTTACATGAGACTGTCAGAAATACAAGCACTAGGAAAGCAAGTTTTTTTACACCCTTTGCATGGTAAGCAGATAAAAACAGTAATGTGCCTATAGGGTGGTTCTGAAAGTAAAAATGCCATTCATTACCTCCATAAAGAAATCGATTTAAAAGATAACGGATTCACCTTTCAACACAATACATTCTGTAGAAGCCATAAGTCTGTGTCATTTCAGCTTCAGATCTTTAAAGGGATAGTTCTCCCAAAAATGAAAAATTTGCTGTTGATTTACTTACCCTCAGGCCATTTCTTCAGTGGAACAGTAAAGAAAATTTTTAGCTGAAACTATTGTCCTTGGTGATTCATAAAATTCAAGTAAACCGTTACTGTCACTTGAGAGTCAAAAAAAGTATATCAGGCAACACAAAATTAATACCTGTGACTCTTACGAAGTGAAATGATCGGTCTGTGCAAGAAACTGAACATTATTCACATTATTACCTGTATGTATTACCTGTATGTACCTGTTTGTCTCAGACAAACGGGGAAATCTGAATCTTCTCTGTGAACTGGTTCTTTCAGAGAGTTTGTTTTAATGAACTGATTAAAATAACAATTCAATAGTACATGTACGTAATTATGCAATGACATAACACATACACAATTATATTATTAAAGCACCCAATAATGATGTGAACGCACCGGCATGCCAGCAATAACAAAACTCTCTCTCACGCACTGAAAACATCAGAAACTGCTAATAGCGGTGTTCAGCCATATATGTTCGAACCGGTGTCGTGCCGAATTCTGCACCCTGCCAGATTATTTATGAATTACACAGATGGGGAGCACGGCGCTATAAAAATAACAACATAACTGGTCACATCGCGTGCTAACACGAACTTTATAAGTCCCGAATATGATTATGAGCTAGACAAATTCAAGTGGTCGATTTCACATTGCTTTCATATGCAATTTTTAACAACCACATTCTTATTCACGACGATTCTGGTAGCACGTGAAGGCAGCATCAGTGAAAACAGACAGACAATGGTAGCTTTAGCAATATTAGCCTTACAGACTGCCAAGAAGCTCTTTCAGAAAGGCAATTTGGAAAACAAACGCGTGATACTTGCTTCTTCTAGATGGCGTAATGTTAGCTGGATCACGAACAGTTGGCACTGCTCCATCCTTCAGGAGCAACTTTTGTGTAAAACCTGCTTTATACTGACCCTCATTCACAAAGCAGTCCGGTGTAAAATGATTCGCGCAGACATAAACTAATTTCTGTAGAGTTGAGGGAGCATTTTCTTCAAAAACAAAATTAACCCCCCTCGTCTTCAGTGGCTCAGATTTCGGGAGGTAAATGGAGAGAGCTATGTGGATTAATACATCCAGCAACAGAACACCTAAAATGCTTGGGAGACATTCTCGTCAGTGCAGCAATGGCGGACTGGGTACAACTCGCTGTGAACTCGCTCAGGGCGGTTCTATGTTAAAACGTCAGTGTCTGTCAACATTCGTGGGCGGGGCCTGTGGCTAATGTGACGTCACATTTGCACCAATGCTAAAAATAGGTCATTGGGAGACACTGCTTATTATTTATGGGGATTTTAAAAAAAGGAGTGGGTGGATTTTTTATCATTATAGGGTGGTTGTGTACACACACTGCCAACACACATTTATGTCCAAATACCTTGAAAAAGTGAATTTTGCATAATAGGTCCCCTTTAAATGCATTTTTTCAAGATTTTGAAATATTTCAAATCAAATTTTGTTGTGTTGTGATTTATCTAAGGGCTTGTTGTTTTGACTCACAGCTTTGAACTGTTATTATTAAAGAATATTTTGGAGAATATGAATAGAAACTATGAATGGGAAAATTGCTAGCAAACCAAGACAGGAAGCGAAGTGGGCGGATAGTGTTGCGCATCAAATGTCTGTCTGTTTACTTCATTTCTCTCTCTAGATTTTCTGTCTTGCCTCATTGCAAAGTTTTCACTTTGTGTTTTATGAACTCCAGCTCAATCGCATCCAAGACCTTGGCAAAATCAATCCAATCGATGCTAATTGTGGGAGAGTGATAGCATTGGCAGAGAGCAATGAATCCTCAGACTTGAAGAAAAGAAAATGGGAAATAAACTCCCGTCAAAAGCGAGAATGAGAATCACAAAAGGTGTGAGATTCTGCTGAGCGCTGATGTTGAAATAAACCTAATGATTTTAAAGCAAAATATCATCTGCTGTTCCATTGGCTCACACTTGAATGTGTGAATACTGTGTTGTGCGGGGCTATAATTAGCCATCTCACCTTTCTCTTCCCACTCAGGGAGAATCAGCACGACAAGGAGGGCACAGCTGCTCTCAGACTGGATGAACAAAAGCACACGGCAGCCTCTGACTGCTCTCTTCACTCCGTCTCCCCTACAGCTCGGTAGAGGAATAGTTCAGCCAAAAATAAAATTCTCTCATTATTTCTTCCATGGAGACCGAGGGGTGAGATTAAGCAGAACAACAAAAGTGAATGAAGACTTGAAAAATGACAGAAAAGCACCATAAAAATGATATTTTTTAGCTTGCAGATCTCATTCATGTCCACATATATTTAGATATGGCATGTCAAGGCATTAATAAGTCGTAATGCCAAGTGTTGTTAATAATGCCATTGGCCACTGTCGTTGGTTCTCTTAACTGGGAATGGTGTGCTGATTTTAATATGCGCATATTTAATTTAAATGAAAGGATATGAGGGCTATGGCAGAGGGGAAGATTTTTCAGTAAATAACAACATAATTTATGGTTTGTTCCTCACACAAAGTTATCGTATTGCCTCCGAGAAAATGGTGCTTTTTCACTTTTATATTATGGAGGGTTATTATCGTTACCAAAAACGTCTCAGGTTACGTATGTAACCCTGGTTCCTCGAGGGAACGAGACGCTGCGTCGAGAACGCTAGGGGAACGCCTTCAGTGACCCACGCTCTGAATCACATGTGAAATCAGTCCAATAGCTGAGCGGGACGTCACGGCGGATGACGTCATGACCGGGAAGCTATAAAAGCACGTGCGGCGGAGCCAGCGTCAGCTTCTAGGAATGAAGCAAGCGCCGGCAGGGACGCCGGAAGTATGGCACCAAGACGCAGCGTCTCGTTCCCTCGAGGAACCAGGGTTACATACGTAACCTGAGACGTTCCTCTTCAGGAACTCGAGCTGCGTCGACAAACGCTAGGGGAACGAGAATGCCCACGTCGCCAGACTTCCAAATCTCTGCCTAGTGTGGAAGACTGCACAGCTAGGGCGAGAGAACAAAAGAGCCCGGAGTGGCTAAAGTAGGCGGGGCTCGCCATCCCGAAGGCCAACTTCTGGAGGAGTGAATCTTGACCCCCAAAGGAGAGGGGAGATCAGAGGACTCGAGGCTATGGAATAGCATCCTGATCCACCACTTAGCCTAAGCTTCTCTGGCCCGAAACCCACGAGCACAGCCGCCGCTCCGCCTCGGCGAAAGCGGGGCCGGCACCGCGAGGAACGCTAGTGAAAGCTCTCTCCTCAAAGAGAGCCCTCTGAGAGCGAAGCAAGGCAGTAACAACTATGCTTCGCTCTCAAGCAAACCACGCACAGGCTGTGTGTGTCCCCACTCGTGATATAACATTATCTTTGGGCAAGGAGGAACACACAACCTACAACGTGGCTTGCTCTCGCCCTTGAAATGCTTTGTCCTTGCATGAGCTTAGACATAGCTGAAGCTTATAGACTTTTGACAGACAACAATAAATATGACTGACACACAGAGTGCTTCGCTGAATGACAGAAAGCTGACGCTGGCTCCGCTGCACGTGCTTTTATAGCTTCCCGGTCATGACGTCATCTGCTGTGACGTCCCGCTCAGCTATTGGACTGATTTCACATGTGATTCAGAGCGTGGGTCACTGAAGGCGTTCCCCTAGCGTTCTCGACGCAGCTCGAGTTCCTGAAGAGGAACTAAAACTATAAAACATTTTTGTTAATTGAAATAAAGCTGAAATAAAATCAAATATAACTATAGATGAACTTATTTCAGTTACTTGCCAAAGAAGCATTTCTAATTTTCAAGTTGAGCACTAAAATGACTTACTGGAAATAAACTAAACTAAAACTGAACTAAAACTAACACTGAAATAAATAGAAATTAAACCCAAATAATATTATATAATATAAATTAAAACATAACATTGACAAAAACACATAACAAATTGACTAAAAATCTAACTAATCTAAATGCACTGGGACAGTTTTATTATTATTATTATTAATTGCAATATTTAACTTTTTTGCAATTTGTTTATTTTTGCATTACAGTTACCAATCAATATCGATCAGTTATCAAAATAGATCATAAATTATATATAGCAATATTATAACAACCAAGCCTAAAGGCCTGCTATCATTTCTATTAATTCAAATAAAGGCAGTGATAAAATGCTGTTATGAGTATTACATACTGCTGCTAATATGTTGTCTACAGTAAATAACACAGTAGATTAAGTTATGTATTTTCAGATAAACAAAAAAACAAAAATGGCCATAAATATATGGCTAAAATAGATTTTAAATCATTATTTATAATTTATTGATTATATATTTTTGATAAATTATAATTTACATAAATATATGTCCAATTAAAAATAACTAATACAATTATTTTATTTCTGGAGTACCAGTGATTCAGTTTTTTTTATTATTAATTATAGAAATCAAATATAAAAAAAATTTAATTTCTTGAAATATGTAACCCAGACATTTCTTTGTGAGTCTCAGCTGCCAACTGTATGAATCTGACCTCATCATCCTCACATGCCTCTTGGTAACATCACATGCGCTATACAGTCACTCCATTATTTTCAGCGAAGCTGATTATTTCCCATGATGCCACTCTGTAAAACAGCCTCTCTCACCTGGGAAAGTAATGTGAGTACAGTAACCATGATATACAGCTACTCGATGAGTTTGTTTCTTCATTCTGTCATTCGTTCACTGTTTAATGTGTTTAACAGCTGTGTCTGTGCTGTGTCTTTAGTATGGTTGTACTAAAGACACCATATATATATATATATATATATTCACTGGTACACCAGAACTAAAATAAAATAATTGTATTTTAAATTGGAAATATATTTATGTAAATTATAATTTAGATAAATATATAAATTGTACATTAGAAATCCTCATTTAAAATCGATATATTGTCGGCCATTTTTGCATATTATTTATCTGGAAATATATAATTTACTGTGTTATTTACAAAAGTATGTAATACTCATAACAGCATTAAAGCACTGCCTTAATTTGAATGAATAGAAACAATAGCAGGCCTTTGTAAGTGGTGGTTATAATACTGCAATCACAAAGAATATGCCATCATGCAATAATGAATTCAAATGGCATCTGCATATGCCAATTTATTCTCACCACATGAACAGCTTGTGTATAACGATTTAGGTTTGGTTGCTTCAGACTGTCAAAACACAATAAAGATTTTATTTCTATGTGTCGCTTAAATCAGGCGATAGCTAAAATGACTTTATTGTCCTGCTTCTTGTCTGTTACCTGAACAGATCGTGTGAAACTAGATAGCAAAAGCTGTAAACATAATATTGGACTTGCTCACACTTCCTGCATACTGTTAGTTCTGACGTAGCTTTTGCTGTGTGACATTTCGCAAGGTGAGGTCTGGTTTGTGGCACTGTTGACTATCAGTATTATATTTACGGAAACGGGAGTGTGTCATTGGTCAGAAACACGTCATGTACACTTGTCAATGTAGAAAGCACCGGATGCATGCTAAACATTTAATGCCTAGGAATTCAATCAATATGTTGAGTTCAAGCAGATGGTTATGGTGTCTTGGGTGTAGCAGCAAATTACTCTCTATTCCCTGTATAGTGTACTATATGTGGTGTCAGCCATTTTATAGTGGTTATAGTGTATCGTGCACTAACACTGCTTAAAAGTTTCAAGATTCACAAAAAGAAAAAAGTAAAGCAAATATGAGCATGTCTGTATAAACAGTTCTAGGTAGCTCAATGTAAGTATATGAGTTGTTTTCAGTGTTTTATATTTTATTGTACTTGTTACTATTAGATGTTTGTTCAAATCACTAACCTTATGTTTGAGGAATATTGGCAATGCTTGCTAATTGTATTTAATATGCTTGTTGATATATTGATGAATCAAAGTTTTATGTTAGATATTTCTGGACAATATTTTAGCAGCAAAGGCATGTGTGCAGATGTGTCTATACATTAACATATTTCCCTTGCTTTCCAGCTTGTAGAGTAACTATTGTCTTTAAACAATAGCATTTAGCTTAGCTTAGCTGTTTTTTGAAGCGATTTGAAGCAAAGTTAACTACATTTTTAGTAGCTTGCCCTATATTTTAGTCAATTATTTAACTATTTACTAGTCTATTGAATAACTATCATTCATTAAAAACTACAAAGTGGACAGTACGATTGTAGTTAACCAGTGTTATGTAGGGCAGTAGTGTTGCTAAAAGTATCAAAGCTACATTTCTCTATAGGCTGTAGCATACAGTATTTAATTCATGCTGCTGTTCGGAAGCAAATCAATTTCATTAAGTACACTCTAAAAAAAAGGTGCTACATAGCACTAAAAGCGGTTCTTTGGCTTGTAATCATAGGGGAACCACTTTTAGTGCTATTTAGCACCTATTTTTACAGGTGCTATATAGCACTTTGTCAAATGGTGCCATGTAGAATCATAAGAGGTGCCATATAGCACTTTTTCTCAACAATGATGCACCAATCATAACTCATCCATGGCTCCCAGCATGCATTGCGACATGAATAAATTATGCAGCTGCATTGTCTTAGTATTTTCTTTTATTCTTACTATTTGCTTTTATTTTTGTTGTGACTTTTTACGGTCCTGTTTTGTGATGTTCAAAAATCATATCAAAATGATCCGAATATTTTGTCACCATTGCTGAGATTCACATGCTGATTCTTCATGTCTATGAGTAACAGAATTGAAACTTCTTTATAACCCATAATTCTGAAAGTGGTTTATACAATTTTCGCACATGGTCACATAGTATCGTAGAACTGCAATAATATAAAATTCATAAAAGAACTACAGATTTTGATCAAATGCAACCGGAGACTCGGACGCATGAAATTATTTCACCATAAGTTCCTTGTCATCACATATGTGCTTTATAAACACCATTGTAACAGCCAAAAAGAAACTTATCTTAACTTAAAATTAAAGTCAAGAGGCAACTAAAGCAAACACTATTCACCAACGGTAAGTTTGGGGGGGGGGGGGGGACATCTAAACCTTAATTCTCAATAAAGAACTTCTGTTTTAGATACTCCAGAAATAAACTCTAACTGGTTAGTAATGTGTGAAGTTGGTGTTGCTGTTTGTAGAGAGGTCCTTTTTTTCTGAGGTCAAAGGTCTCATGTGGGGAATATTTCCTTATGGAAAAAAATTATATCTTCAAGAAATAGACTGTACTTTAATGTTGTTTTAACCCTTTCCCCAAGTAAACTAAGAGAATAAGAGAGCGTTAAAGAACCTTTAAAGAACTATACAGGGGGCTTACAGGTTTTACAGTAGTGGTGCTATGTATTAGTATGTATGTAGTGTTATATAGCACCTCATCGACTCCAAAGAACCGCTGAAGAACCATACAGGGGCTTAACAGGTTCTTTATATGGTAGTGGTGCTATATAGCACCTTAACCACTCCAAAGAACCGCTGAAGAACCTTTTTTTTTAGAGTGTAGCAGCACAGCATTGTGAAATAAAAGTATGTTAGAGTTTTCATGCCATGTTTCAGTTAAAGCTACATTTCCCTTGCTTTCCAGCCTGTATAGTATAGCTACTTGTAACAATAGCATTTAGCTTAGCTAATCTTTCTGATTAATTTAAATTACTTCTGAAGTAATTTTGTAGCACAGCTACCCTGTTGAAAAAAACAGCATATGCTGGTTAGGTATGTTTTGGACCATTTCATGTGCATGGATGGTTTAATGGGTTTAATTCTGAAAAATTATGCCTAACAACCCCTTCATTGATTAATTGGCCATTGACACTTTTATTTAAGCACTTATTGTAGCAACAGTCCCTCTGGAGAACCTGAGGTGAACAATCTGGTTTAGACATCATGAATGATGCCAACACAAGAGCAATTATAGCAGAAAGAAATTCAAATTAATAATTAAACTAACAAACACTTCACTCCCAAGCTAAAGTGTGCTGCGTCAGAAATTGTGAGTGCTGCATGTAGTTGTGAAGGTAACAGTGACTTCTTTGGTTTGGAAAGATGACTTTTAAAGTTTCTTCCAAATAACCATTAGTTTTGACTCTCACAACATTCATCAATGATGCTCCTGTGAAGGACGAAGCATGGAATATGGCACTGACACAGTCACTCCAGAAACGAACACATTGTAGATGTCTTGCTGAAGGATACTCTGATGCTGGTTCATTAATCATTCCTTGTGGGTTTTGAACCTACAACCTTTCGGTTACCAGCTCAGATCTTTAACCACTAGATTACAACACATTACATTTCAGGACACTCTACACAAAGTCCCAGAGTTGAAAGAATGTATGTAGTCTCACCTTGAGCAAATGTTATTGCTCAAAATGTTTTTTTCCCCCTAAAATGGTTTTGAACCTATAACCTTTTGGTTACCATCTCAGATCTTTAATCACTAGATTACAGCATAATATATATCAGAACATTAGTCTCACCTTCAAAGTATAACCTTTTTTTATGTTGAACATAAAAGAGGATATTTTGAAGAATGCTGGTAATTAAACAGTTGATGGCCCCCAATGATTTCTATAGTATTTCTTTCCCTACTATGGAAGTCAATGGGGACCAACAACTGGTTCTTCAAAATTCTTTTGGTTCTTCAACATAAGAAAGAAACTTATAGAGGTTTGGAACCACATGAGTAGTAAGGACATCGTTAAAATAGTCCATGTGACATATGAAAACGTACTTACAGGCTGTGAGTCAGCATTACTTGTCAGAACAACAGCATTGTAGGCTAATCTCCCAGGAAACAGCCCTCGTCCTCCATAAAATGTGCTACACACATCTGAATATTTGGTTTGAACTGTTCTGGAACAGTGTTGTAAATATAACTTAACCACTGATTTCTAGTGTCCTAGAGAGTCCTCTTTTTGAAGGCCAAACAAAGTAATTTCGCTTTCACAACGAATCACACAGTGCCGTCACGACATGGCGGCGGCAACAACAATACTACAGCGAGAATGAAAATTACGCCTTCTTTATTTGCGTGAACATTTGGGCGGTGTTATGCAAATCTTCCCACACAGTGACGTAGACATGTGGGGGCGTGTTTGAACGAGGCGTTTTAGGAGGGCGTGCTCTCCAGTGACTCTCACTGCTGAACAGCAGAAATAATTGAGCTATTAAATATGTCTAATTTATGTTTTTCTTTCCTGTGGTCATTTATTTAGTCTTTGATGCTGGTTGTGTGTTTATATGTGATAGCAGGTGTACGGCATAATTAGTATGACAGCCATGTGTCCTGTGCTTGTGTTCACACTGTTTGTTTACATTAAGCATATAATCTTAGCAAACAATAGTATGCACTCTGTTCTCTAGTGTTTTCAGCTTACAGAGATTAATTTGTGCTAATTAATGAGAATCAGAAATAACTTTATATTAATATTAAATTAATAACATTTATTATGTCATATAATCTCAACATCTGAACCCTTAAGCACCTATAATGAGCACTAGATGCTCTATAAAGTAAAGGGGTCATGAACAGCCTTTGTTTTTTATTTTGTACTGTTCTTGACTCTCACTGCTGAACAGCAGAAATAATTGAGCTATTAAATATGTCTAATTTATGTTTTTCTTTCCTGTGGTCATTTATTTAGTCTTTGATGCTGGTTGTGTGTTTATATGTGATAGCAGGTGTACGGCATAATTAGTATGACAGCCATGTGTCCTATATAATCCCATATAATCTTAGCAAACAATAGTATGCACTCTGTTCTCTAGAGTTTTCAGTTTACAGAGATTAATTTGTGCTAATTAATGAGAATCAGAAATAACTTGTTCAATTAATAACATTTATTATGTCATATAATCTCAACATCTGAACCCTTAAGCATCTATAATGAGCACTAGATGCTCTATAAAGTAAAGGGGTCATGAACAGCCTTTGTTTTTTATTTTGTACTGTTCTCTGAGGTCCCCTTATAATGTTATTTTGGATTTACATGAAATTTGATTTACATGAATAGGTTATTTTCTGCCCTATTTTTAACCCCCCTCATCAGAACGCTCTGTTTTAATAGGCATGGAGGATTGTAGACTCAGAAGTAAGCACTCACTGTTATGTTTGGCTAACACTTCAGTATGTTTGACAACCTAAATCCTTTATAGATTGACGCTGCTGCGATTTATGTAAAAATACATAAATAATCAGTAGGCCTACATATCAAACGATCTGTTTAACAGACAAAGCAATAGAGACCACGTAATGAAAACAGTTACTCACACTTACAGTATGTGGTGCGACATTACTGTCAGATCCAATATCGTCGGCACAGCATCATCTTTTAGTTTCAATATTACTGAAAATACCACGTCGAATTGTGCTTTGTTTGTAAACGAATCTGCGGTAATATGAAGGGAACAAAGAACAAAGTTTTTACTGACGCGGTCAGAATTAAAAAAAATATTAATTCACTCTTTCCTAACGTTGGGATCAGAATGCAAAGACTGTCTTTCCACAACTTGGCACTGCACTGCATCTTGTTGTCTTCAGAGCCATCTTTATTGTTTGGTTTCTGCATAGACCTGTGCATTCGCCTCCCTTGTAAATACATACACAAATTGGTGGGTGGGACAGTGCTTATCTACACTATTACATCATAAAGTGACACATTCCACAAGCTGTCGTTTTGGCAGACTGCCTTCAATACAAGCTGTTTTTAGAATAACAAGAAAGTTTAGAGTTCTGAAACTTGCAGGCTGTTTTTACAGGACAATGACCTCTTATTTATCAAAATATCAAGGGAATTTTGGTTTCTCAATTCATGACCCCCAGGTGATTAGGGTAAAAAAAAC
>NW_015505413.1:358711-382291 GCF_001515645.1 Sinocyclocheilus grahami
AATTAATAACATTTATTATGTCATATAATCTCAACATCTGAACCCTTAAGCACCTATAATGAGCACTAGATGCTCTATAAAGTAAAGGGGTCATGAACAGCCTTTGTTTTTTATTTTGTACTGTTCTCTGAGGTCCCCTTATAATGTTATTTTGGATTTACATGAAATTTGATTTACATGAATAGGTTATTTTCTGCCCTATTTTTAACCCCCCTCATCAGAACGCTCTGTTTTAATAGGCATGGAGGATTGTAGACTCAGAAGTAAGCACTCACTGTTATGTTTGGCTAACACTTCAGTATGTTTGACAACCTAAATCCTTTATAGATTGACGCTGCTGCGATTTATGTAAAAATACATAAATAATCAGTAGGCCTACATATCAAACGATCTGTTTAACAGACAAAGCAATAGAGACCACGTAATGAAAACAGTTACTCACACTTACAGTATGTGGTGCGACATTACTGTCAGATCCAATATCGTCGGCACAGCATCATCTTTTAGTTTCAATATTACTGAAAATACCACGTCGAATTGTGCTTTGTTTGTAAACGAATCTGCGGTAATATGAAGGGAACAAAGAACAAAGTTTTTACTGACGCGGTCAGAATTAAAAAAAAATAATAATTCACTCTTTCCTAACGTTGGGATCAGAATGCAAAGACTGTCTTTCCACAACTTGGCACTGCACTGCATCTTGTTGTCTTAATAATAAAATCTATAAAAATAATAAAATCTCACTGGTTTCTGGTTCAGTGCAGGAGAAAAAAACACATTTTGAGAAATTGTCTTTTAGAGATATTTGTTGTATTTGAAATCTACAGACACAAATAAATAAAGTGCAATAAAATAAACACTTAAAAGTGTAAAACAGTTTTGGATGTTTTCATTCCACTAGACTATAAATTAAAAAAAAGCCCAAAATCTCAAAATTGACAGATGCATGAAAAAAAAACAGTGGTGTTGCCTGTGTGTCTTGACTAGATGTTCACATTTTCTAAAAAAAAAAAAAAAATAAATAAAAAAGTGTTGCTAGGCGGATGAGTTTAGCTAAACAGTTTCTAGGGTGTGCTTAGTGGTTAAGAATGTACTAATATTAAGTAGTTTTTAGCTCATTGCTATGCACTGGTTAGGGTACACTGGATGGTGTGTTTGCTTACTTGCCAAAGAAAGAGCTATCCTAAAAGCCTAACTGCACTAATATGAATATTTGGTGCAGAAATATATTTTAATTTGAAAGAACAGCTGTTAACGTGTCTGTTTAGATCTACAATGCAAAATATATATATATATTTTTTTTACGAAGAGGTGACGCTGCATTGCATTTACATTTCTGCATTTTGCAGATGCTTTCGTCCAAAGCAACATGGCATTGAATCAAACCCATGACCTTGACGTTGCAGGCATCATGCTCTAATGTTTGAGCTACAAGATAAGAATAAAGAATATGATATTTGTCTGCCATTTTTATGCATTGTTCTGAAGCATGTGAAAATTTTCATGCAGAACATTTTGGTTGCTGTTCTCGGGTCCACAAAAGCTAAATATGAGTAATAGTAACAGTGACGCTTGAATTAGCAAACACCACTTACAACAGAAATCTAATGTGGTTACTGTCCATAAGTGTCAGAAAACACACTTAACACCTTTTCACCCTTTGTGATCTAAACAAGTGGTGCTGACAGGCTGTGCAGACTGGACATGTTATGGCTGATCAGCACTTAAAGTGTGTGACAGAAGTGTGTGAGTGTGTGTGAGAGGCGTTTAGCAGAGGTGTCACTGAGACTGTTCTCTGTCATTATTTAGCCGTGAAAATGGCAGTAAAGAAGGTGTAATTTATTACTGGCTTTGACCTTCTTAGGAACCACAGCAGGTCTCTCCCTCGCTGTCTCGGCTGTGGATTCCTGCCATTCCTGTGTATCATTGATGTTTATGAGAGAACATTCTTTGGCTTTCTGTGTGATGATATTCTGGCTGCTCTGCTCTCCCTTGAGGGTATATGTAAAACTTGCCTTGTCAATTTGGTCTAATAAAAGAATTTCCTCATTATCACTTTCAGTAAAAGCGTGTGTTCATGCTGATGGCTTCCTGTGTATGAGTGTGCTGCTCTTAAAAAAGCACATCCTGCTTTTTTGAGGGTAGTGCAGAGCTAATAGTTCCTAAACTGCTATTAGCCATTTAGTTGTTAAATGCACCATTGCTTTGCTTTGTTTGTTTTGAATACTTTAAATACTGTATTTGCTTACTGAATATCTTTTGAAAGGTCTTATAATATGAAGTGAATATTTTCACACCAACTGTTGTTTAAAGTATATTTTAAATTTGTATGTGGTACAGCAGTTTTGAAAGAGAAACTGACTCAAAATTTGGAAAGAGGTTGCATTTTAGTCATAAGGAATTCAAAAAAGCTTTTTAAAAATGTGTATATCATACTACATTATAATTTTCTTCCACCAAATATGAATATTCTATGTTGTTATTTTTTGCATGTAGCATTTCTAATTGCAGCATGCTAGTACTTTTCTTTGCTGAAGCAGCATTTTATTTTGTCAGGACACAATTGACCCTTCAGTGGGAGTTTTGATTGACAGGTGATCTGACCAATCATAACGCCGAATCCGCCATTTTTTCCGACTAACAATTCAGACAGGAGAGTAGATTAACTTCTGTGGACTTAAACTTGACATCTTTCCGCTGTGGTTAAAATAAAGTACGTTATGATGTTCATTCATGTTTATTTCGTGCTTTAAATAAATATTAAAAGATGACCGGTTCACCTGCCGCTTGAACGGAGGCTCTACAGTGATCTGTCATGACATATTAAAGAGCCACAAAATGGTATTTATTGTTTGAAATTTTTACAAAATGAAAGATTGATGTAGAGCATCCAGATTTTATTTATACCACACATACAGTATTCACACTATATCCTGTATATACTTTTAATAATCTCAAAGTTTGTTTCTCGTCAAATGTAGTATCTACTCGGTCTGCGATTTTGTACATGCCTTTCGTTTTTGCATGTAGCATTGCTAATCGAAACATTTTAGTTTGTTATGTTGCTCAATATTCAATTCTCTTTTGTTGGGTGACAACGGGGGGTTTTTTTCACACGCGATGTTGCTAATTGTAGCTCATTTGTTACTTTGCTGTATTCTGGAGCATTCTGGTGGTCAAATCACATTGTTTCGTTGCATTTTACTTCGTGACATCATTTTATAGAGACATTCTAGTTTTCCATATCAGGTTGTCTTTTGGAGATGCCATTGCTAATCAAAGTGTTCTGGTTTGTTGACACTTAAGTAGGGTTGCAAAAAGGTGAAACATTTCCAGTAAATTTCGGAAACATTTCAGAAACTTTTGGAAACTTTCCAGGATTTTTTTGGAATATCCCAGGGATTTTTGGAAAGTTTCAGGAAATTTACCAGAAATGTTCCACCCCTTTGCAACCCTACACTTAAGTAAAGAAACATTTGCATCTGCATCTGTTGGTGCAGTGTGAATTGCCCTAAAACGATTCAGAACCATTTTCGCTAATAGAAATAAAGCTGCAATAAAAATAAAATGTTAGATAGAAAAACTTAGATGACCTTAGAAATATTGCCTTGCCAACTAATTGAAATAAGTTGAAGTAAAAACGAATAAAAATGGCAAAAACACGTAATAAAATTTGACGGAATTTTTCGGCTGTCCATGTTTTTACTGTTATACGGTAGTAGGCGCTATTACACATCTTCTGATAGGGTACTGAATCTCTCTCAAAACACGGTGAAGAAGCAGAAACAAGCGATCGCGGATTGATGCATATGTAAAATAACGTGATCATCAAGCATTAAACAGCAAATCAAAACTGCCTAACGTTACCGAATGAAATTTTGACCCAGGAAGTGGCTTAGGAATGTGAAACTCTTTGTTATATAATGCAGCCATGTGCTAAAATCATTTAAGTTAATTTGTTTTCCTCATTAATGTACACACAGCACCCCATATTGACAGAAAAACACAGAATTGTTGACATTTTTGCAGATTTATTCAAAAAGAAAAACTGAAATATCACATGGTCCTAAGTATTCAGACCCTTTGCTGTGACACTCATATATTTAACTCAGGTGCTGTCCATTTCTTCTGATCATCCTTGAGATGGTTCTACACCTTCATTCGAGTCCAGCTGTGTTTGATTATACTGATGGGACGAAAACAAATTAACTTAAATGATTTTAGCAAATGGCTGCATTATATAACAAAGAGTGAAACATTTAAGGGGGTCTGAATACTTTCCGTACCCACTGTATATTAACTTTTGATTTATGTCATGTCAAGCTGTTATATTTTGTAATGCTGCATAGCCACTAACTAATGGAAGCATTGTCGTTTGTGATAAAGATGTGGTAAGTCATATGCATTATAAATCCATGTGACTACCAACCAGTGAGTGCAAGGAAACATTGCAAAAAAAGTAAATGTTGTTTTTTTAATTTAATTTTATTTTAGTTTCATGCTGAATCTCATTTTAAAGTTTTATTCTCTACTTGTCCCATGGGAACTATATTTTATTTTTTATGGGATTATTTTCAGAGAAAATGGATACTTCAGTGAAACAACCAAGATCTCTTATGGCTTTGAAAGAGCAACCACAGCACAGTAAAGCTCTCCTCTGTGTACTGCAGTGTGTGTGTGTGTGTGTGTGTGTGTGTGTGTGTGTGTGTGTGTGTGTGTGTGTGTGCGTGTGTTGCGTAAGCTGGTCTCAGTACAGGCGATTCTGTCAGTCTGTGCTCTGCTGTCTCTCATTAGGGGCCAGTACTCTGACCTCAGTGGCCTGTCTCTTGTGTTTAATGACAATATGTGTGGGCTCTTCTTCAGTGGCCAGCACAGATGCAGTGCTCAGCACTTCAGATGTTATCTTTGCTTTCTCATCTCACCCTCCCGCTCTTATTCTCAACTTCAGCCTGTCATATCAGCAGCTCTGCTCTGAAGTGTGCAAGTGTTTCTGTCTCTCCGCAGGAACACCAGCACCTCACAATATTGTTGAGACTGAGAGAGCGCCGGTCTTACTGACATTCACGCTATACCTTATTGTATATTTTAAGAAAGACAAAGAGGAAAAACAGTGATAACTTAAAGTAGATGTTTCCTTTCAGTGGTAATGGTGTTGTGGCTGTTGCCTGGGTGTTTTTATGAAGTTGCTAAAATGTTTTACCTGTTATTGCATTGCTAGGTGCTTATTAGCATATTCAGAGTGTTTTCATTGAATTGCTATGTAGTTGCTAACATGCTCAGAGTGGTTTTGGTGTATTGCTATGTGGTAGCAAGATTGGTTGCAAGGGTGTTTTGTGTCCTAGCTAATGGGTTGCTAGGTTGTTCTGCACAAAAGTAAAAAGCGTTCCTTTGATTACTGAATTTTGTTTCTCTCACAGTTACACAAAATCATATTTAGAGTATGTACAACAGTAAGTTTTTACAAAGAGTAAATTAAAGGTTACATATCATGAAAATCTGACTTTTTCCATGTTTAAGTGCTATAATCAAGTCCCTGGTGCTTCTACCAATTCAGAAAACATGATTAATTAAAAAAAGTATATATTTTTAATTTGGTAAGCCTTTCTCTGCAAGCTTGTGAAAAAACGAGTGCTGTGATGCAGAAAGAGAATCTTATAATATTACCACTCCTTAATCTGCAAATTTTCACCCACGGTGCCGCCATTGTGATTTCCTAAGCGACAACCGTGTAACAGTTCTAATGCCATGGTGAAAGTTTGAGTAAAGCATGCTAACTGTTCTGTCTTTGGCTGCACTGACGAGCACAGAACACTGTTTAGAGTCCCAGCCTCAGAGGAGACAAGAGAGTGGTGGATTTATTGATTTATTTACTGCATATTACTCAACTGCCACACAGATCTAATATAAACATGCGATTTCTTTTCCAGCTGTTTATCTTATTTATTTATGCATTAAGCAGACGCTTCAAAGCGACTTACAGTGCATTCAGGCTATACATTTTTTATTAGTATGTGTGTTCCCTGGGAACTGAACCCACGACCTTTTGCACTGCTAACGCAATGCTCTACCACTGAGCCACAGGAACAAGTATCGTCACAGGCATAACCGACTGTTTTTGTAACTTGTCTGTTTTTAACATAAACTTATATGTATTTGACAGTTTAAGCGCAATAAGACGTGAAAGAGAAGTTTAGTTTAGTACTCACATGCTGTGTGACAGCCGCTTTCTGTGTGTGTGCTTCAGATGTGTACCGTATATCAGAAGTTTAAACTAATATGCTTTAAAACGCATGATTTCAGTGCAATTGACATGATAACCAAAACCAAACAGATGTTTTTTGGCAGAGTATCTGAGGTAGGAGCTGTAAAGGCACAGCCCTGTTCTGGAAAAGGGGGAGGGGAGCATTTAAAGAGACTGCAGAGAGATGAGATGAGAAAGAGAGATGTACTAAAACAGTGTGTTTCTGCTTCCACTCAAAATAGGCATTTTCAAAATGATATAATAAATTATCTGTGGGGTATTTTGAGCTGAAACTTCACAGACACATTCTGGGGACACATGAGACTTATATTACATCTTGTAAATAGGGGCATAATAGGTCTCCTTTAAGATAGGCTATGTTTTCTAAAATGGCTCATCTGACAACTTTGCTTCACAGGTCAATTTTTCTTATTTAAGGAATGTTTCGTTTTCTTTTCTTTTTTTAACACGGAAACAAGACAAAACTCTATCAGAGTGAGAGAGAGGAAGAGGAGTGAAGAAGAGAGAAAGGAGCTGATGAGGTAACACATCTCAGTGTCAGCTTCAGATAGAATCATCACCAGGAGGTGTGAATTGAACCTCAGCCAGAGTGTCTGTTGACACTGATACACCACCACATATATGCTGTGTTTCTCTCCTCGCTTGCTTTGCTTTCTCACTATCCATCTCCATCTCTCTCTCTCCTCCCAGTCCTCCCCTTCTCCCTCTCTCGTACCGACTCCCTCTTGCATCTGTTGCGGTGCAGCAGACCAGATGTTGCCCTTGTCAAACTCGATATCAGATTCCTGTAGTTCTCAGTTGCAACAGCTGAGCTAAGTGGGTTACTGCCCTTCCCCATTAGTCTAAGTCTTAATTGATTTACCCATAATTCTTTCACCAAACATCTCACTTAATTTACATGCTCAAATCATCCATAAGAGGGACAAGGGAATGGGAAGATGAGTTTATCAAGCATGAGACATTACGTCAAGCTCAGAGGTCCCGCTAGACTGAACTGTGGAGAGAAAATGTGGAGCTGAAGGATGTCAGAATAAACGAGCTAAGCAGGTGGAGCATCTCTATGTTGATTGATTGGTGAGATTATTTGAATACTTATAGTGACCTTTGATTGGTCCATTTTGAACTGTTTATAAACTCAACATTAAAATGTGTGTCAGTTTCTGTGTACTTCAAATCTTAAATGTGTATTTTATAAAAACTGTACTTGCAGATAATGTACTGTAGTAATGAAATAAAAGGCCATTTAAGCTTTGAAAGCATAAGATCCCACCCTCCCTGAAAATCACTCTCCAAAGCCTCCAAAACACATGAACACGCACAGGCAGAGTGGAGGCTAACCAGCTATACGATAAGAGACGGCATTGTTGGAGGGTTGAATGCAGTGCTGTCAGATTACCTTAGGTCTCATTCACCACTGAGGAAATATTTACAGTACAAAGTGCATAATAACCCTAACCCTAACTTTCTCGTTAGTCTAAAAACAGATTATTGAAGCCAATCTGCCAAAACGACAGGTTTTGGAATGTGCCACTTTATGACGTAATAGTGTGGCTAAACACTGCATCTGCAGAAGATCAACGCCTGCTTCTACATCACTGCCTGTTTAGCCCCGCCCACCGATTCTACATCACTGCCTGTTTAGCCCCGCCTACCGATTCTACATCACTGCCAATTTAGCCCCTCCCACTGATTCACGCATCTAGTGTAACTAACAAGAGAGGCAAACACAGGTCTTTGCAGAAACCAAACGATAAACTTTATTTGATAAACTTTATTTTTAAGAAAATTCCAGACCTCGTCAGTAAGAACTTGACCCTTTGTTCACACATTTTACCGCGGATTTGTTTACAAACAAGGCACAATTCAATGCAGAATTTTCTGAAATATTAAAACTAAAAGATGATGCTGTGCTGACGATATTGGATCAGAAAGTAATGTCGAACCACGTAAGTGTGAGTATCTGTTTTCATTATGTGATCTCTATTTTGTCTGTTATTACAGATCGTTTGATATGTACTGAGTATTTGTACATTTTTAACCAAAAACACAGCAGCGTCCATCTGTGAAGGATGTAGGCTGTCAAACATACACAACTATTAGCCAATCATAGCAGTAGGTGTTTACTTCGTTCTGATGAGGGGGGTCAAAAACAGGACAGAAAATACCCTATTACTTCTAAATTATGATGTTTTTTGATGTGAAAAATCTTGATAATATTATAAGGGGATCTCAGAGAACAGTACAAAATAATTTTTAAAAAGGCACTTCATGACCCCTTTAACTTTAAACAATTGTTTCTGTCTTAAATTATGAGTCCATAATATTGCTTTGTGGAGGAAGTGTGGACTTTTCATGGACAGTTTAAGTTAAAAAAAACTTTAATGCTGGATTGTTTTCTTACAAACATGCAGCTTTTCTCTTCACAAGACGTTAACTGATGGACTGGAGTGGTGTGGATTACTGTGATGTAGATTATTGTGATGTTTTTATCAGCTGTTTGGACTCTGACGGCACCCATTCACTGCAGAGGATTCATTGGTGAGCAAGTGATGTAATGCTACATTTCTCCAAGTCTGTTCCCATGAACAAACATCTTGGACGGCCTGAGGGTGAGTACATTTTCAGCACATTTTAATTTTATATTCCTTTAACCCTGTTCAAGTCCATGCATTTCCATGCATCACTGTTCCAAAATAACAAAACATAATGAAAAAGCCCCAAAACTTAGTACAGTACATGTGGACTCTTTCATCCGGTGTGATTATGGCAGCGACACGGACAGAGGGGTCAGACAGGAGTGAGACTGCCAGGCAGACAGCGGCAGGCCGGAGGGCAGCTATGTTTAGCTTCCAGACACTCGTCAGGTCCTGTGGATAATTGAGAAGATAGGCACGTGCCTGAGAGTGTGTGTTAGTGGGATTAAGGTTGATTCTCGATGCTCATCTGGGAATTCAAATGAGTCTGGGAACGTGGTGGGAGCATTGCTTGCAGGTTATGATGGAGAAACCTCATCATTTGCTAATATGGCACGAAATGCTCACAGACAGACACGCACGCCAGCATCCTTCTGTTCGCCGAGAGCTATGTATGGGAGACTGATGGGAGTTCATTTGTTTATTTCTTCCTGTGGCGCAGACACTTGAAAGAAGCAGAGGAGGAGAGAATGAGAGAGTAGCAGAGGGTAGAAGAGGAAGGGAAAGAGTGTGTGGAAGAGGAAAAAAGAGAAGAATCCCATTTGAATGAAAATCATATTCAAATCCGGGGTGAAGAATGAGCTGCGAAAGCGAGGGGCCTCGAGGGTTTTGCATAATGGCCGCCAAAGCTAACGTTACAAAGCCGCTCTACTGGAGTAAACAAATTCTGAAAAAGACTTAATGCTGAGGTGCAAGTGTTCTTTGTGTGTGTGTTTATAGACACCCACTCACTCACCTGTCTTACCTGTGTGAATGTGAAACCTGACAAACAAGCTGTCTTCTCAACTGAAGCGTGCATTTTATTTTGGATTTGTGCCTTACTCATTTAATGTGTGTCTTCCGCCGTTTTTCTATCATCGTCAGTAGAGGATCAGCACATGCCATTCTAAATGTGGCGCTAATTAGCACGTTTAAACAAGGCAAGCAAGTCGCATGAATAAAGCTAGCTGATTAAAGGCCCAGCCACATTAAAAGTGGATTATCTTGCATATGTAAATATCCATGCTCATTTTCATCAAAGTGTAAGAGATCCAAAGCCAGAGCTGCCATTAGGGAACTCAGGTGTGTGTGTGTGTGTGGAGTCAGGCCACGGGTAAATAAGTGCTGAGATATTGCTTTGGCATGAGATTACTAGAAATCATTCTCAATAGAGCAAATGCGGATTGAAAGAATGAATGCAGTTCATTGCTGTATTAATGAGAATTAATGAACAAATTATTCGTTTTGAGGGCATTGTCGCCAGCAATGTTTGGTCTGATTAGGTCAAACACCCACATTCACACACAAACACACAGTGTCGAATGTTCCACACCAAAAGTGCCAATTTTCTCTTGTCTTCTCTCTCTCACTTCTATTTTAGCTTCCTATCGCTGAATAATACCTGCAGTTGGCCCCAGAGGAACCCAGGATTCACTCCTCATTTGAGCAGCCACACAAAATACAAATACTCACCAGCACTCAATTAGAGCAGGTCTCTTCACAGCAAACCTGTAAAACACGCAGTGATGTTACAGAATATAGCACAGAAGTGAAATATGAATCATGGAGCACTTACATAATCCCTATATGAACAACCCCCTTGAGTGCAAATCATTGTTATCCTGTTTTCTTGATGTGAAATAGGTATTCACGTACGTCATGGATATGCACATATGTAGGAGGAGGGCAATTTCTTCCCATATTTAGAGTATTGTGCTATATCCTGTTGGAACCTTGTGAAATTACCATCAGACTGGCAACAAGTGAGCAATCATTGACTCACTCATGTCGTTTTTTTTTTGTCCATACACTAGCTATATTTCCATCCAAAGTTGCCAATTTAACTTAAAGGGGTCATATGATGCGATTTCAATTTTTCCTTTCTCCTTGGAGTGTTACAAGCTCTTGGTGCATAAAGAAGATCTGTAAAGTTGCAAAGACTAAAGTCTCAAATCCAAAGAGATATTCTTTATAAAAGTTAAGAGTCAACCACACCTACCTAAAACGACTCGTTCTAACACGCCCCCACATGTCTACGTCATGATGTGGGAAGATTTGCATAACGCCGCCCAAATGTTCACGCAAAGAAAGAAGGCGTAACTTTTATTCTCGCTGTAGTATTGTTGTTGCCGCCACCACCATGTCGTGAAGACGCTGTGTGAGGACGATATCTGCTTTGTTATGCCTGGACGAAGCGGAGTCCAGCCCGGGGTCATCACATGTGGTTGCCGCAAGCCCGCCCGCCGCCGCTCACTCAAGCCAGCCTCCGCTCACTCTAGGTCTCCGGCCTCCACTCACTCAAGCCCACTGTGTGTGATGCTGTGTTTCGTTGTGAAAGCGAAACTACTTTGAACAGTTTCCAGAACAGTTCGACCCAAATATTCAGATGTGTGCAGCACATTTTATGGAGGACTGTTTCCTGATCCTGGTAGAGCTGACTACAATGCTGGCTGTTCTGACTCACAGACTGTAAGTACATTTTTATATTTAAAAAACTTGCCACTGACGATTCAAACGCGAGTTTTGAGCAGTGTAGGATAGCGCTTGTTGTTTGTTGTTTCTCCGATCACAAATGCAGACATGGTTTTATGTTTACGCAGCACGATGCAACGCGTAAAAAGACAGTATAAGTCATTATAATCCGTAATTATGTCCCCACTGGATGCAACAAATGCCTCGTTTATAATGGGTTTTATTGGTTTTGTTTCGTCGCTCCAGCCGGGACAAGGCATCACAATATGGTAAGGGGCGAGACATTTCCGTCACACGCTTGAGGTATTCGGCCAATCACAACGCACTGGATAGCTGGCCAATCAGAGCACACCTCGCTTTTCAGACCGATGAGCTTTGTAAAAATCAACTCACTTCAGAAAGGCGGGGCATAGAGGAGAAACAATAATGTACAGTATGTGGAAAATAATGTGTTTTTTTAAACCTTAAACCGCATAAACACATTTCATTACACCAAATACACAAAATAATGTTCTTTTTAGCAACATCATATGACCCCTTTAAGCAGAAAATTATAATATCGCATAAAACATTTGCGAATAAAGCCCCATTTCCTTCGCATGTGTTCAAGAGAACAAAATCATCACTTCATAATAAACCTCCGCAAAATTCTAATAATAAAAATGAAAGTTGCTGCAACTAGGGAAGCCTGTGGCTCTTTTTTTCCTACACAATAAATGATCTGTGCCTCTGAGCATGCAGACAAAATGCAATAACACACTGTTGCCAATATTTAAAATGATTGAACTAATCTGCTGCCCTCGAGTGTGCCACACACGACCTGAAAAGTGAAGCCAAAACATTTTGATCGCCATCTGGTGGCTGGCTGCAGAAAGTTCATAAATCCCACCCTCTCCATGTAAACAACTGGGACATGAGCCAACCTAAGTAATCTAATGCCCTCCATTACGCAGTGCTTTGTTTGTTAGGACGGCAAAAATGTTTAAAAGTTACATATTTAGGCTTTTCTGCCTCAGCAAATATTTTCATGAATTGGTTTTCTCGTTTTTTTTCAAAAATTTCCCATTTTTCATGAGCTGAACTCAAAGATCTAAGACTTTTTCTATGTACACAAAAAGCCTATTTCTCTCAAATATTGTTCACAAATCTGTCTAAATCTGTGTTAGTGAGCACTTCTCCTTTGCCGAGATAATCCATCCACCTCACAGGTGTGGCATATCAAGATGCTGATTAGACAGCATGATTATTGCACAGGTGTGCCTTAGGCTGGCCACAATAAAAGGCCACTCTAAAATGTGCAGTTTTATCACACAGCATAATGCCACAGATGTCGCAAGTTTTGAGGGAGTGTGCAATTGGCCACTCTAAAATGTGCAGTTTTATCACACAGCACAATGCCACAGATGTCGCAAGTTTTGAGGGAGCGTGCAATTGGCATGCTGAAAATGTGCAGTTTTATCACACAGCACAATGCCACAGATGCCACAAGTTTTGAGGGAGTGTGCAATTGGCATGCTGACTGCAAAAATTGTAAAAGGCACAATGTTATCTTACCTGTCCTAATTCTAACACAATCCGACAGCATTCTCTGCTGCTCTACTGCTACTTATCCGTAACCATATTCTCCATTCATATTCGTAAGTAAATTGTGCAAGCTAATTTTACATTGAAAGATCCGAAAAAGTCCATACATACTCCTGCCCATTGACTTTCCCCTAAAAGAAATCAAGAAAATGTCTGAAAGAGGACAAAAGTGATGGGCAAGTGTATACAGGAATGTGTCTCGCTTGTCTGCTTGTGATTCAATCGACCATAATACATCTTAATATACCAGGTGTAAACAGGGCATTATGGGAGGTGATTGTACTAAATCATTTTGATGAGGGACTTTAGCTCAGGCATTTCAAAATGATTAAAATAAGATTTGAGATGGTGTGCGATGAGATCGGTTTACTGGTTAGTCCAGTTATCCAATCACATTATTTTTTTTGTTTATTGAACATTTTATTCGGTAAATATGTTTTGGTTGTAACATGTTTTTCGGATAAAACATGATCTGCCTAAATTGAGTACATACGTTTTTGATTCGCATCTTGCAGTTTTTTACACACATCCAGTGTTTTTTTTTACGCCATATCCCAAAATTTGCATTAAAATATGTGAATAGAAATATAGCTTATGAAAGTCAATGGGGTCCAGTGTTGTTGCATGGACAAAAACAGCTGAAACATTCTTTAAAATACCTTCTTTTATGTTCCACTGAAGAAAGGAAGTCATAAAGGTTTGGGACAACTTGAGTGTGAGTGAATAATGATCCCTTTAAATGAAGATACAACATCAAAAAGTAGCAAGTAGTTCTTTTTCAGAAGTGCTGATTGTAGCAACCTAGAAAACACAACTTTGCTTCCCAATGGACTGATGAAAACATTCTGCTGAATCCAGCCAATGAGATCTGGTGATTTTACTCAGCTCTTGGCATTTTGTGTGTAATAAGCATCAGACAGTCTGTGAACTGTCCGCGGGCGGCTTGTAGGCGTCCCATCTGAGGGTGAGGCTAGGTATAACGTAACGTGACCTGTGAGTGAGTGTCTGTCTCTCTGGAAGAGAATTATTTGTGTAGCTTGGATGAGAGTCTGGTGTGTATTTGGAGGAGGGATATTCACAGACGGGAAGATTAAGTGTTCTTCTGTATGCTAACAGCTAACTTCACCAAGCAGCGGTCTACGCTAAGCACTGTGACTCATGCCAGGGCACACACAATTCAGGGGTTGGGTTTACTCACACTCACAGAGAGCCTGATTCATGCTCTCAATGGCTTCATTGAGGTGTGAGACATAATTTGGTGCGTGTGGAGATTGAAAAAAACTGTATTTTGAACATGGGATCATGTGTTTGTATCTGTGGTTGTATAAACTGGTTTGGCAAAGATCATGAATTAAGTTGAACAGAAAATATTTGTATTTAAGAATGCCAATGGATTACGAGTGTGGGATGAATAAAAGAGAAACTGTGGTTCACCACTGGCCACAACATGCCCTCGACTAGCCCATTAAATACTTGATTAGCAAAGCAACAATATACAATTCTAATAAAGAAATTATCCACCTTCATAGAAAAAAAATCACAACGTATTTTTAATTTATTTGTAAATGTTCATATCCACCCTTGAAATGTTCATATGAATAATTTGAATACTTTTAGGTTTTTATTCTTTTAGGGAAATTTTCCTTGCCAGTATCCACATTAGCTTGCATAATAATTATATGTCCGTTTTTTTTTTTTTGAAACAACAACATCAATAAAAAGATACACAAATATATTTGTATTGAAAGTGTTTCTCTTATATTCTAATATTGGGTAGATATGCTGTTAACAAATTATAAAATAAATATTCCAGGTTTTTCAGATAATATTTTGATCATATTAATATCATTAATAAATAATAAAATACATGAAAACCATTACAAATAAATGTGAAGATAAAATGTTTCTCTTATATTATAATATTGGGTAGAAATGCTGTTTACGTATTATAATAATGTTTATTTTTTAATAAAAATAATATATAATAATTATTAATTTTTTTACATTGTTTTAATTATTTAGTTTATAAATATTTTTCTTCATAACCTTTTTTATTTTAGGCTCTATTCTGGTATGTAATGCATACTTTTCACAATCCAGGTAATAAATTAAAATAAAAAAATTCTTAAAGTGTTTTTACTGAATATTCTTACTTAAAAAAGAAAAACTGTTTTAATTAGTAATATGTCACATTATAGAAGTAAAATGTAAAATGTAGTTTCATGGTGAAATTCACTCTTGTAGTGTCAACGTATTCTCTTAACCCTAACCAAAACCACAAAAGTCTACAAATACTCTAATGAGAGTAAGTTGATTTTTCAGTATTTGGCTTTGGTAAAACCACAGATCAATAGTTTTCTTTGGAAAAGAGTGTGGGTTACGTGTCATCCACTCTTCAAGTTCAGTCTGTTTGTGAAACTGAAGTAGTGGGCTTTTGTTGTTTGTATTTTATTGCCTTATTTCCGGCTTGACTGTCAGATCAAAATCACTTTCTCTCTCACTCTCGCTCGCCCTCCCCGTCCTCTCTCTCCTTCCTGTTTGCTCATCCTTTGAAGTGATAGAGTGTGGGCTTGAGGGCCGAAGTGACTCCTGAGAGAAAGACAGAAATGGAGGATGAAAAAGAGAAGATGAAAGGATCTTTCGGTCTTGTAGAATAGGGAAGATGGGTGGAGGGGCGTTTGGCGGTGGTCTTATATTTTTGTTCCTCGACAGTTAAGGGTAAGCTAAGCCGAAGAGGGTCAAGGAAATACTGACATGCTCAGGCAAAACCTCAGTGTCAAACTATGAGCTCCTCAATTCCATCAATGTACAACTTCCTGCAGGAAGAGATTCAAACTTTCTCTTTATCACATACTACTAAACTTTTTAGTAACACGACAATAGCTTGTTTTAATAGTGTAGTTTTGCCAGTAGCAACTTTTTTTAAACCAAATATATATAAATACACTCTTAAAAATAAAGGTGCTTCACGATGCCATAGAAGAACCTTTTTGTCTAAATGGTTCCATAAAGAACTTTTAACATCTGAAGAACCTTTCTGTTTCACAAAAGGTTCTTTGTGGTGAAAAAAGGTTCTTCAGATTATAAAAAGGTAAGAAAGAGATGGTTCTTTAAATAACCTTTAACAGAATGGTTCATTGTGGAACCAAAAATGGTTCTTCTATGGCATCGCTTACCCTTTGATCTGAACGAAAACAACGTATCCGCATACATACGTTGTTTACGTATGTGATACTCTCCAAAATGGCGCCAGGCTGACGCGGAGGAGATGAATTGTTGAATAAAGTTGTTATTTTTGTTTTCTTTGCAAACAAAAAGTATTCTTGTAGCTTCATAAAATTACAATTGAACTACTGATGTCACATGGATTATTTTAACGACTTACTACGTTTCTGGACCTTAATCGTGTAAGGATCCTTGCTGTCTATGGGGGGGTCAGAAAGCTCTCGGAATTCAACAAAAAATATCTTAATTTGTGTTACGAAGATGAACGAAGGTCTTACAGCTTTGGAACGACATGAGGGTGAGTAATTAATGACAGAATTTTCATTTTTGGGTGAACTATCCCATTAAAAACACAGTCTACTAATATTCTAATAGCTAATAGTTGACATGTAGTTGCAAAAGCCCCTTTTACACATACAGTCTTTACTGGTAAATTACCGGTAAATTACAATTAAGAGATCATGTGTGAACAGGACCTTTCAAAAATTCACTCTGGCAATTTACCGGTAATGTGCTCTGTGTGAACACAGAACAAGATTACTGGTATAAGCAGGTATAAGTTCAGAATGCTTTGATGTAAGATGTCTACTCTGGGCCAATCATAACATTCTGACGTAGATGACACATTTACTTCGCACTGTCTCGAGTCATACAATGTCTCTGGGCTAAAGTCATCTGCATGAATGTGAACATTTGACACAAAAATGAAAACATCATCAAAACACTGACGCCTCCCTGTTCCAGCCATTTAGAGGTCATTTGCAGTTAATTATGTCACAGAATTTACCGGTATTTTGAACCTCATTTGTGAAGGGTGCTTTATCGGTAGAAAGACGGAACATCGTTGCCCGTGCAAACAGTGCATTTTTGTATTTACTGGTAAAGTCGTTCTGGTAATTTTACGGCAATGTACTGGCATCACTGTGTGAAGGGGCTAAAGTTACTTATAGTTATTAGAATGTCTAAAGTGGACTGTCAAAAATGTTACTAACAGTATAGTATAGTATAGTATTGTAAAGCTACTTTTTGCTGATATCTTGTACTGTAACAATGCACTTAGGGTAGGTAGGGCAGGGAACTCACGGTAGCTTGACTATTTTTTCTTACGTTGCACATTCTTTCCAGGACTGTTTGTTTCCTCATCTGAACAGAAACTGATCTGGCCCAACAGGAAAGTGCAGATTACATTGATTATCTTTCGGAAAAAAATTTTTTCCAAGAAACTAAAATCCCAGAATGCATTCAAATTGGTTTTTGGTGAAAACGTTTATCCAAGATGTCAGACGAATTGAAAGAAATGTTGAAAATAAATACATACATCAATAAGTACATCAATAAGTATTGTTAAATCTAAACAATGTATATTTTTAAGTAAATTGGAGCATTGCATTGCTAGCATACCAACATGCTAACGTCAAACTGATATTGATATTAAGCTGAGTTTTGCACTTTGCATAAGGAGTGCTATTTGTGTTGCTCTTTGCATAGAGCATCCTGAATCAGTCACTTATTCATTCAGTTTCCTGTTAAGATGTTGCCTGTGTAGCTTCGTAGGCAGTAGACAACAAATTGGTTCAGTTAATTAGAACATAGCTTGTTTTTTTCTTTCTTACTTATTCTTTTAGAATAATGGGATTGGTTCATTTTAAATGTCTCTCAAATTAGGTCATTAATAGACAATGGGGAGGAGCTAATTAGAACGTTCTGAAATATAATGCCTGTGTCTGAAGATCTGAACTCTCAACTTGCTTTCATCCATTAATGGTGGCAGCTGTTCATTATGAAGGTTTACTCAGTAACCAGACTTTTTGTAAAGTAGCTGACAGGTGTATGTGTGTGCGTGTTTGTAAATGTGTGTACAGGAGAGAAGAACAGACAGAGACGGTGGGAAAAAGGAGAAGTAAATTAGAAAACATAGACAAAGCAGGTATCCAAAAATGTCTCATCTAACACCCACACACAGGAACTCAGGAACTGCACCAAATAACCCACCCGCTTTTCAGTTTTCTTTTCCTATTGGCCTTGCTGCCCTATGAGACGAGAGATTCATCAATCATGCCGAGACAAAACAGTGTCCGTTTACTGCCGACAGCTGACACTGTGTATCAGACCTGTTGAATGGGAAGGTTGTTGACACTGTGCATCTGCTGGAAATTAAAAACAGAGACTGATGAGGGGATCAGACGAGTGTTGTTGTTTTCTCACGCACGCAGTCTGTCTGTGTCGCCCGGCGGACCTTCGTTCCCCATCGCCCTAGCTGTCTCCATCTCTGTGCCACCTGCTGGGCTCGTCGGCACCTCTCCGCTGCTGGTGCTCACAGCTCATGCCACGCTGGCCACTACCATCTGGTGAATGTCAGCATGACTCCTGCCGCCCTGGCACTGGGTGGATGGCCAGGTGGTGCGTGTGCCACCCCTCCCCCAACACCCTCTCTTTCTGATTACGAGAATGCAGATATGGTTAAGGGCTTGACCTAAAAGTCACCTTAAACTTGTTTATACTTCTCTTGAACATCTATAGCTAAAGTAGGTCAAAGTCATCATGAAATCAAAACTGACCCTTTTAACTTTCTTAATGCATGTTCCAGGTCTTATTCCAACAAAATATTTGTCACTGTAAACTTTCACCAAAATGTAATAACGTTCTCGGCCTCTGAAATGACATCACCAAGATGACATCATCAGGATAAATCCACTTCCGGAATAAACATTTCCTGATAATTTCATGTCAGTTCATGTCTTTCTTTCTTCAGTCGCAAAGAAATGAATTTTTTTGAGGAAAACGTTCTAGGACTTTTATTCATATAGTGGACAATGGTGACCAACGATTTGAGCGTCCAAAATGCAGTTTCAATGCAGCTTCAAAGGGCTCTACACAATCCCAGCTGAGGAATAAGGGCCTTAGCTAGCGAAATGATCGTTCATTTTCTGAAAAAAAATGTTTATGCACTTTTTAACCACAAATGCTCAGCTAGCATTAGTTCTGCGATGCCCATGTGCGTCTTTATTAGGTGATATTGAAAATGTCACGCGTGACATAGGCGGAAGTACCAACCCAGTGTTTACAAAAACGAACATGGAAAAAAAAAGTCAAATGCCCTTAACAAAAAGGATAAAACAATGGTGTCGGATGATTTTAAAGTTGGAGGAGAAAATGAAATGGAGTTTTTAAATGAATCACAAAAACAAAGAACTAACCGCATGTGACCTTTCCAGCAGGATTATGTAATGTGTGAATATGCGCATCGCAGATGTTTATACACTTTTTAACCACAAATGCTCAGCTAGCATTAGTTCTGCGATGCCCATGTGCGTCTTTATTAGGTGATATTGAAAATGTCACGCGTGACATAGGCGGAAGTATCAACCCAGTGTTTACAAAACGAACATGGAAAAAAAAAGTCAAATGCCCTTAACAAAAAGGATAAAACAATGGTGTCGGATGATTTTAAAGTTGGAGGAGAAAATGAAATGGAGTTTTTAAATGAATCACAAAAACAAAGAACTAACCGCATGTGACCTTTCCAGCAGGATTATGTAATGTGTGAATATGCGCATCGCAGAGCAAGGGCAAGCCGAGCATTTGTGGTTAAGTGTATAAATATAAATTTTTTTTAAAGAAAATGACAGAGCGTTTTGCTAGATAAGACCTTTATTCCTCAGCTGGGATCGTGTAGAGCCCTTTGCAGCTGCATTGAAACTGTATTTTGGATATTAAAATCGTTGGCCACCATTGAAGTCCACTATATGGAGAAATCCTGGAAGTTTTTCCTCAAAAAACTTAATTTCTTTGCGACTGAAGAAAGAAAGGCATGAACATCTTGGATGTAAAATATCAGGAAATTTTTATTTTGGAAGTGGACCTATCCTTTAAGTTCCGACTATAATGTCATATAGCCTATAACATACTCTCACATGTTTATTATTTTAACATTTTGGGAGGAGTAAAATTACACCTGGCCTTTTCACGATCGGATAGCTATCCGATCAGACAAAAAGCATGACGTGACCAGGTGTAAACAGCCCCTAAAGGTTAGGGCAGGGGAGTCCAACCCTGTTCCTTAAGGGTCACTGTCCTGCAGAGTTTAGCTTCAACCTTAATTAAACACACCTGAACCAACTAATTAGGATCTTCAGACTCACTAGAATCTGTGTTGGAGCTAAACTCTACTGGACAGTGGCCCTTCAGAAGCAGGACTGAACACACCTGAGTTAGGGTTTATCATGCATGGTCACTAATAGGTCCAGGCTGGTTTATTTGGTTGATCAGCTGGACTGTTAGCTAGAGATCATGGTGATGGCTGGTAGACCACATTTTACATGACAAAAAATAGCAACCATGATACAAATCCAGCTTCACCTCCTTAAAGATTAGGTTTACAGAATATGTGTTCCATAGAAGAAAAAAAGGGATGTTTGAAACGGCATGATTAAATTATAACCACATTTTCATCTTTTGGTCAACAAGTTCTTTAAACATGTGTTTTCCAGTGGGGTACAGTGTATGAACATCAGATTTGTTGATAAACCATCTAATTTGTGGATGAGATGATGCTTCTGTTCAGCTTAATTTTTTTTCCACCAGTATATTGGCTTGATTCCTTTTAGGGGCATCTTCTTCTGGCTAGTCCCCTGGTTATTTTCATGCAGCTTCCCCAGACTCTCAGCTTTGAAATGGCCACCTGTCATTTAGGTCAGGATACAGCAGGGGCCTGCTGGATCTTCGGCTGAATTGAAGAAGGCCCTTATGTGGAAATCCTCTCACTGCATTTACTTGAACTGGTGTCAGCAGGCAGGCAGGAAGTGCACCAGCGCCTAGCTTTCCAATCCTAACCTCCTCAAGAAGGACAGATTAAAGCTAACTCCTGACGGCGGTGTTGAATTTCAGGCTTGTTGTGATACGATTGAAGAGGGAAGTGGTCATATTGAGAGAAAAGAGAGAGGTTGGGGGATGGAGAGAGTGCTGGCCATCTGTGCCGCTTTTGTGCTGCTGTGTTTCAGGTAGGGGCGAGAGGACGACTGTACGTTCTGGGTTTGGCAGGTCAGGATGGAAGCCCCATAGGGACAGACAACCCGATTGTCAGTCTTGGGCATCCAGACATGGAGGTGTGGTGGAGAGACTAGCGCTGCTTGTCACATATGGACGCAGAAGCACTCACACACAATCACATGAATTCCAAAATAATCAGTCGGCTGGTTCTTGGAAGCTTCCTTGCAGGCAACTGTTCAACTTTGAAAAGGAAACTGAATTTTTACATTGTACAAATGTGAGTGGTGCTTGCCGATGCAACACCTACTGCCACAATGCCAAGGTGTTGTGGGTGGTTGCTAGAGCATTGCTATGCCATTTCTGGGGTGCTCTTAGTAGTAGCTAGAGCATTGCTAGAATGTACTGTGTGGGTGCTCACTAGTTCATATCAACCCCCAAGTCTCCTTGATATTCTGGTCTTCATATATGGCACAGGTTCCTTTAATTATGTAAGTCTATCAGATCTTTTCTTCCCATTTTTGTCCATCAATTTGTCCATTGTTAGTCTAATCTTAAAGTAATAGCACACCTCTCCTCAACAAGCCATGAAATTTGAGTTATCACAGTACATATCAGTAGCACAAACATGTAGCCCCAGAGCCATGTGAGGCACATTTTATTATGGATGTGTGTGCATTATTTGACGTCTTGTGGACTGTTGAAAAAAAACACCCAACCAATGCAATGATAACGCTTGGAAGAGCCAGGACAATTTTTAATATAACTCCGATTGGATTCGTCTGAAAGAAGAAAGTCATATACACCTAGGATGCCTCGAGGGTGAGTAAAACACAGCCTAATTTAAATTTTTGGGTGAACTAACCCTTTAACACCCATCAAACTCTTAACTCATTAGTTAACTTTGTGTGTAACTCAATTCTGTTGTGTACATGTTTGTGCTACTGATATGTACTGTGATAACTCAAATTTCATGGCTTGTTGAGGAGAGGTGTGCTATTACTTTAAGATTAGACTAACAATGGACAAATTGATGGACAAAAATGGGAAGAAAAGATCTGATAGACTTACATAATTAAAGGAACCTGTGCCATATATGAAGACCAGAATATCAAGGAGACTTGGGGGTTGATATGAACTAGTGAGCACCCACACAGTACATTCTAGCAATGCTCTAGCTACTACTAAGAGCACCCCAGAAATGGCATAGCAATGCTCTAGCAACCACCCACAACACCTTGGCATTGTGGCAGTAGGTGTTGCATCGGCAAGCACCACTCACATTTGTACAATGTAAAAATTCAGTTTCCTTTTCAAAGTTGAACAGTTGCCTGCAAGGAAGCTTCCAAGAACCAACCGACTGATTATTTTGGAATTCATGTGATTGTGTGTGAGTGTTTCTGCGTCCATATGTGACAAGCAGCGCTAGTCTCTCCACCACACCTCCATGTCTGGATGCCCAAGACTGACAATCGGGTTGTCTGTCCCTATGGGGCATCCATCCTGACCTGCCAAACCCAGAACGTACAGTCGTCCTCTCGCCCCTACCTGAAACACAGCAGCACAAAAGCTGCACAGATGGCCAGCACTCTCTCCATCCCCCAACCTCTCTCTTTTCTCTCAATATGACCACTTCCCTCTTCAATCGTATCACAACAAGCCTGAAATTCAACACCGCCGTCAGGAGTTAGCTTTAATCTGTCCTTCTTGAGGAGGTTAGGATTGGAAAGCTAGGCGCTGGTGCACTTCCTGCCTGCCTGCTGACACCAGTTCAAGTAAATGCAGTGAGAGGATTTCCACATAAGGGCCTTCTTCAATTCAGCCGAAGATCCAGCAGGCCCCTGCTGTATCCTGACCTAAATGACAGGTGGCCATTTCAAAGCTGAGAGTCTGGGGAAGCTGCATGAAAATAACCAGGGGACTAGCCAGAAGAAGATGCCCCTAAAAGGAATCAAGCCAATATACTGGTGGAAAAAAAATTAAGCTGAACAGAAGCATCATCTCATCCACAAATTAGATGGTTTATCAACAAATCTGATGTTCATACACTGTACCCCACTGGAAAACACATGTTTAAAGAACTTGTTGACCAAAAGATGAAAATGTGGTTATAATTTAATCATGCCGTTTCAAACATCCCTTTTTTTCTTCTATGGAACACATATTCTGTAAACCTAATCTTTAAGGAGGTGAAGCTGGATTTGTATCATGGTTGCTATTTTTTGTCATGTAAAATGTGGTCTACCAGCCATCACCATGATCTCTAGCTAACAGTCCAGCTGATCAACCAAATAAACCAGCCTGGACCTATTAGTGACCATGCATGATAAACCCTAACTCAGGTGTGTTCAGTCCTGCTTCTGAAGGGCCACTGTCCAG
>NW_015505413.1:383075-405405 GCF_001515645.1 Sinocyclocheilus grahami
CTGTGTTTTACTCACCCTCGAGGCATCCTAGGTGTATATGACTTTCTTCTTTCAGACGAATCCAATCGGAGTTATATTAAAAATTGTCCTGGCTCTTCCAAGCGTTATCATTGCATTGGTTGGGTGTTTTTTTTCAACAGTCCACAAGATGTCAAATAAAGCGTGTGCATCCATAATAAAACGTATTATTAAACGTAAATATCTATATTTCAAACGTAATAAACACTTTTCTCTCACTTCATCTAACTGTGGTATGCGGAAGCCGCTCCGGCAGATGACGTAGGACGTCGGTGTTGCATAATTAGTGACAAACGCGGCGAGAAAACAGAACAAAATGCCGGTCATAAATTAGAAGTACAAACCAAGGATTTGTACAGAAAAATGTCGGATGATTTCGATATAAGCCAAGAGGAGACTGGTTTTCCTTTGCTAAAGTAAGGAAACTTTGCTTCCTTTGCTCCTGTAAACAAACTCGCGAGACTAGCATATCTGAGAGGCTACGTCATCTGCCGGAACGGCTTCTGCATACCACAGTTAGATGAAGTAAGAGAAAAGTGTTTATTACGTTTGAAATATGGATATTTTCTTACAAAAACGCATCAATTCGCTACAGGAGGTCTTTATTCACGCCCCAGAGCCATGTGAGGCACATTTTATTATGGATGTGCGTGCATTATTTGACGTCTTGTGGACTGTTGAAAAAAAACACCCAACCAATGCAATGATAACGCTTGGAAGAGCCAGGACAATTTTTAATATAACTCCGATTGGATTCGTCTGAAAGAAGAAAGTCATATACACCTAGGATGCCTCGAGGGTGAGTAAAACACAGGCAAATTTTTGGGTGAACTAACCCTTTTGGGTGAACTAAGCATTGGGTAACAATTAAGGTTCTCTTTGTAAAGGGTTATAAAGGTATTCATAAATGACTAATAACTGATTTACAAATGCATTATCATCCAATCGTTGATAAGCAATTATAACTGCATGAATAAAAAGGGTGATTTTAAAGCAAAACAGTGAGCCATTTTAACTCATGTTTTAAATTCTTAATAAATATATTTATTCATACTTATTTCACTCAAAACCAGATTCCTCATTTAATTATTAAAAAAAACAGATTCCTGATTTATTTAATGATGCAACAAAAATAGATGATTACAGTATGACTGAAGGGTGTTGTATTTGTGGTTTTCTCATGTATATCTCATGACTCTTGTAAGTTTTTTATACTATGTTGCTTACCAGAAACTACTCTATATCTTAGCCATGATACTCTGCAAAAGTTCATGATGCCTATCCACAGCAATGTAGAAAAAACGATATCTTTTGAATATCAAGGTGAAATTATCAAACTTAAAAATAAAAAATAAATAAGAGCACAACTGTAACTTGATGAGATATTAATAATGACAAGTTTAATTCCAATATTAGTTACCTGTGAACCTTAATGTAAAATGGACACCATGTGAACCATTCTTGAGCTATGAACATGAATAACCTGTGAAAATGCACCTTAATGTAAAGTGAACCCTTGTAAACCATTTATTAATGAGTTATAAATGTTAGAAACCTGTGAAATCGAACCTTATAGGCAGTCATAACTGCTCATTAACAATTTATAATGCATTTGTAAATGAGTTATTAGGCATTTATGAACACCTCTATAAACTCTTTACAAAGAGAACCTTAATGTAAAGTGTTACCATATATGCATTAGGTCATAAAAAATGCACTCATATCTTTCTGTACACAATATCTTACAGTACATTTTTGCCATGGCATACAAATTTTTCTTTAAACTGCTGTGACGAGGAGACGCTGTCGTCAATCACTTTTTTATCGAATTCTTACTATTCTTGTTCATTTTATAATATTTACGTGGGGTTTGCCAGTATATATTTCCTGTTTTAGCTGAGTGGGCATGGGTTTAATGGAAGCTCAAACTTGTGGGAAGCACTCATTTGAGCTAATTATGGAAATCGTGGCCTATCGTGGCCTGGGAATCGTGGCCTAATGGTTAGAGAGTCGGACTCGTAACCCGAAGGTTCGAGTCTCGTACCGGCAGGGATTGTGGGTGGGGGGAGTGAATGTACAGCACTCTCTCCCACCTTCAATACCATGACAGAGGTGCCCTTGAGCAAGGGCTTGAACCCCAAACTGCTCCCCGGGCGCCGCAGCAAAAATGGCTGCCCACTGCTCCGGGTGTGTGTTCACGGTGTGTGTGTGTGTTCACTGCTGTGTGTGTGCACTTAGGATGGGATAAATGCAGAGCACTAATTCCGAGTATGGGTCACCATACTTGGCCACATGTCACGTCACTTTCAAATATTTGTGCAAATTTTGTTTTTTGTTTAATCATTCTTTTATTGTGTTTACTTGTTTAATTCTTGTTCTTAATTCTTGCATACTTATAAATCAAGGTTAGACAAGTGTTATTATAAAAAATGGTATGTTCCAATCAGTAAGAGCGGGAAAGATGAGTAAATAAGATGGCTGTTTATAGATTAAATTATAGTTTATAGAGTTTTAAATATGAATATGTTTCTTACATAAACACATAGATTCGCTTCAGAAGGCCTTTATTAAACCCCCGGAGTCTGCTAACTAGTCCTTGGGAACTCCAGAGCTGGCTGGCAGAGTAATTCGGACCTCACGGGCTGTGGAAGCTGTCCCAGACCCAGCGTTCGCACAGGACAGGCGACCAGAGAGATAGCGAGGCAATGAGCGGCTGTCTCTCCTCACTAGGTGTCCTGGGGTACAGTGAAACAAAGGAAGTGCTTGAATAAAAGCACTGATAACAACGTGAACACGGAACACACCAAACAATCTACTCACAAGGAAGGACAAGAAAGCAAAGGTTATAAAGGAAGAGGAGAATGAGTGACAGGTGAGGGAGAAACAGCTTGTGATCTGTGCACCCCTGACACAAGATCAGTGCTGATTGCCCAGGTCACGAGCTGCCGAAAGTGATGGGACAACACAGACAGCAGGGGGAGCCAATGAGGCACCCTGAACCTTGACAGTACCCTCCCCCTCAGGGACGCCTCCCGGTGTCCCCGGAGGATTCACCATGACGTCGATGGAATTGGTCAATGAGAGCGCGATCCAGAATGTCGTGAGCCGGAACCCAGCATCTCTCCTCCCAGTCTACCAGGTATTGGTGACCTCTACCCCTACGCCTCACATCGATCAGCTGCCATACAGTATAAGCCGGCGACCCCTCGATGAGTCTAGGAGGCCTCGGTTGGGGGGGATTGCGGAGGTCTGGGGCTGAAGGGGGGAGCGAATGACGGGCTTGATCTTAGACACGTGGAAAACCGGGTGGATATTTTTAAATAGGGGGGATAACTTGAGTTGCACCGACACCGGACTGAGAACCTTAGAAATGGTAAATGGTCCAACAAATTTGGGTCCCAGTTTACGTGAGGGGAGTCTGAAGGGAATGTCCTGAGAAGACAACCAAACCTTCTGACCGCACACGTAAAGTGGGGGCTTAGTACGATGACGGTTCGCTGAAGCCTTGTTCCTCTCGCCAGTCCGAGTGAGGGCTTCTCTGGCGATCCTCCAAGTACAGAGGCATCTCTGAATAAACGTGTGCGCAGATGGAACAAAGGCGTCGGATTCTTGGGAAGGGAATAATGGTGGCTGTAGCCTAAACAGCACTGAAAGACAATCCCGTAGACGAGACCGGGAGGGAGTTATGCACGTACTCAAATCATGGTTAATCTGGAACTGAAGACGATGGTTCGGCAGATGTCACAGAGCGCAGAACCCTCTCTGAATTCTGGTTAGCATGCTCACTCTGATCGGGGAGGGGAATAAAATGGGCCGCCTTTGAGAACCTGTCCACCACAGTGAGGACTACCGTCTTGCCACTAGATGGGGGTAGGCCAGTGACGAAGTCCATCACTATGTGTGACCAGGTTCGCAAAGTGACTGACAGTGGCTGAAGTAGCCCTGCCGGGGGTCGATTGGAGCCCTTACCCGCGGCACAAACCGGACAGACCAGGTCTCTGAGCACGTCGTTGACAAGTGCCTGGAAGACCGCCGGGGAGTTGGAAAGCCCAAACTGTATGACCAAATATTCAGAGTGCCCCGTAGGGGTGTTAAAGGCGGTCTTCCATCCGCCCCCCCTCCCTAATCCGAACTAGGTGATACACATTGCAGAGGTCCAACTTCGTAAAGATGGTTGCCCCCTGCAATAGCTCGAAGGCCGATGACATCAACAGCAAAGGAAAACGATTCTTCACTGTGATGTCATTCAACCCCCGATAGTCTATACAGGGGCGCAGCGAACCATCCTTCTTCTCCGCCAAGAAGAACCCCGACCCAGCTGGAGAGGAAGAGGGACGGATAATGCATGCTACCTGAGAATCGTGAATATACCTCTCCATGGTGTCCCTCTAGGGGTCCAGAAAGAGAGTAAAGGCGCCCCTTAGGCAGAAAAGTGCCAGGCAACACCAATAACACCGGCTCCTCCTGCAAAACAGAATGCCTGCCGGCACAAAGCTGCCACGTGACCTGCTTCCCCGCAGTAGAGACACAGTTGATTGTCCAGGCGATAATGTCGCTCCCTTACAGTCAGCCGTGCTCCCCTGGCCTGCATCGGCTCCTCCTCCAGGAAAACGAGACATTGGGCTGGCGTGTCACTCGCTGCCTGACGCAGCTCTAGTGACGGGCTCAGGAGGAAACATGCTCCTCCGATGTCGAGAATGGAGAGCAATCCGGTTATCCACCCGGATGGCGAGGTCGATCAAATCGATTATAGGGCAGTTCGAGAGAATAGATCTCATCCATGATGTATTCAGCCAGACCGTGGAAAAAATGGTCCCAGAGTGCCTTAGCATTCCAGCCACAGCACGCAGCGAGCGTACGAAACTTGATAGAGTACCCCGATACCGATTGCTCTCCCTGCTGTGGCAGTGACAAAGCTCATGCCACCTCGGTTCCTCAAGCAGAGTGATCGAAAACCTTGCGTAGACCTGAGAATCGTGAATATACCTCTCCATGGTGTCCCTCTAGGGGTCCGGAAAGAGAGTAAAGGCGCCCCTTAGGCAGAAAAGTGCCAGGCAACACCAATAACACCGGCTCCTCCTGCAAAACAGAATGCCTGCCGGCACGAAGCTGCCACGTGACCTGCTTCCCCGCAGTAGAGACACAGTTGATTGTCCAGGCGATAATGTCGCTCCCTTACAGTCAGCCGTGCTCCCCTGGCCTGCATCGGCTCCTCCTCCTCCAGGAAAACGAGACATTGGGATGGCGTGTCACTCGCTGCCTGACGCAGCTCTAGTGACGGGCTCAGGAGGAAACATGCTCCTCCGATGTCGAGAATGGAGAGCAATCCGGTTATCCACCCGGATGGCGAGGTCGATCAAATCGATTATAGGGCAGTTCGAGAGAATAGATCTCATCCATGATGTATTCAGCCAGACCGTGGAAAAAATGGTCCCAGAGTGCCTTAGCATTCCAGCCACAGCACGCAGCGAGCGTACGAAACTTGATAGAGTACCCCGATACCGATTGCTCTCCCTGCTGTGGCAGTGACAAAGCTCATGCCACCTCGGTTCCTCAAGCAGAGTGATCGAAAACCTTGCGTAGCTCCTCCGAGAAACTCTCAAATGAAGAACAGCAGTGATGTTTGTTATCCCACATGGCCATTCCCCTCTCTCTCGCTTGACCCACCAAGAGCGTGATGGTAAATGCCACCTTGGACTGCTCCGTGGGAAAACAGGAAGGTTGGAGAGAGAAAGTCAGAGAGCATTGGGATAAGAAGGAGCGACATTTATTAGGCTCACCCGAGTATGGATCAGGAGGATTGAGCCGTGGTTCAACTCAATGGAGAACCACTCCATCGGGTTTGGGAGAAGGCGTTACAACTTGGGCAGCTGATCAAGCCACTCCGCCAGCTGGTTGAGCTGGAGAGAGATCTCGGTGTAGGCATGGCGAGAAGCCGCAAGCTCCTCCTGTTGCCGACCCAGAAGAGCACCCTGCTGCACAAGGGCTCGGCGCAACTCTGTCTCCTCTGCTGTGTCCATGACGTGGTGAGTAGATTCTGTCAGATCCCTGGGATAACAGAGGACTCAAATGCAGAGAAGTAGGTGAGAAACTGAGATTTATTTCTCACAAGGCAAAACCAAAACAATAGAACAATAACAAAATTAGTGAACTAGTCCTTAGGGACTCCAGAGCCGACTGGCAGAGTACTGCGGACCTCACGGGCTGTGGAAGCTGTCTCAGACCCAGCATTCACACAGGACAGGCGACCAGAGAGATAGCGAGGCAACGATCAGCGTGTATTGCCCAGGTCACAAGCTGCCGAAAGTGATGGGACAACACAGACAGCAGGGGGAGCCAATGAGGTACCCTAAACTGTGACACATTCATTGCCATTATAAAGCTTGGAAGAGCCAGGAAATTTTTAATATAACTCCGATTGTAATCGTCTGAAAGAAGAAAGCCATATAGAATGGCTTGAGGGTGAGTAAATCATGGGGTAATTTTCATTTTTGGGTGAACTATCCCTTTAAGCACAGTCAACTCCGGCCTCGTTGTAGAGGGGAATTACAGTAATACTGTTTTTAGTACCTTGCAGTTTTAGACGTTTTATTAATAAGCTTTGTTTTTATGCTCTTAAACATATTTATTTGCACATTTTTGCACATCTGCCCTAAATAAACACCTTTTTGGATGCCAACATCACTCCTGTGTTTACATCCCGATGAGATCCTCCTTGTGACTGCTCGGGTCCCAATCACAGGTGCCATGAGACTGCGTTGGGCGGAACCAATGAAAAATCATCCAAACCCTGATGCACACTGCTTGTAATATTTGTGAGTTGATTATTATCTAATTCTATATTATCCAACGCAGCTTACAAGAGGAACAGTTTGCATGGGTTACTACTAGTACCAGTTTGTAACCACTAAGCTACCAGCAAAATCGTCATCCAATCAGATATTGAGGATAGTGAAAGGAATAAAATCTGATTTTAAAATCTAGTTCATGAGAATGTTGTTCCAGGGGCATATGCTGCTTGGCAAAATCCTGAGAATATTCCTTCTTATCATTTTATGGAAGGATAGTGGTAGCTATAATTTGGGTACTCGTTGTCTCCATTTTATCGCATAGTACATTATGATGCTGAGTTTAGAAACTGCACAGGGAAGATCTGGTGTAATCAAATTATAATATTGGAGGTTGAAGCTCACTAATTTATGCATTTATGCAAAAACATGCATGCTTATTAGATTATGTCACTTCTTATATAGATGACTGGGGGCATTATGTTATTCTAGAGGGGAGGGGTGTCTTTTATAATAGAGAGTTATATTATGTTTAATTTCATTTTATGAAATCCCGCTATGTATGTGTGTCTGTATATTTAGAGAAGTGTTTGTCCTTACAGGACAGTAAACTCTTTTGTTCTTGTGCGTAAGCAGAGACTCATAGTATCACAGAAACACACCCTAGTTTAAATTAACAGGAATTTAAACACTGTAAGCGGTGTGTGTGTGTGTGTGTGCGTGCGTGCGTGCGTGGGTGCGCGTGCGCGCGTGTGTGGAGACTGTGTCATTGGTATGTTGTTCTACAGGAGAGACCAGCCTTGCTTTGAAACAGCCAAAGAGATGTTTTTCCAAAAGACTGCTCTTACAGGAACTCTGAGAGCCGGACTACTCTGCATTCCTTCTGGCCTTCCATACTTGAACAATCACAGTACTGATTTATCCTCAATGCGCACATACCTGTTTTCAATACTCTTGAATGGATTATGCAGTTGAGCTCTGGATGGAACAGATTCATGCGCTTGTCTGGGAGCTGACTGATAAACATTGAAGTCATTGTGCATCTCGTCAATCATACTCACCTTACTGGATTGTTATATTATAGCTATTTGACAAGATGTGCATGGTCAACAACGCAACTAAAAGAACAGCGAATCTAAAACCTCTGAGCAAGCTGCAAGAAGATGAAAGTGTCTTAGCATTAGATTACAAATGTATTTGTATAATTTCAGTCATTTCATAAATTGTGAATTGAAATACACTGTGGTTAATTGAATTGAAGAAGTTCTTGTTTCAAATTTATGACCCTGGACCACAAAACCAGACATAAGTCGCACGGTTATATTTGTAGCAATAGCCAACAATACATTGTATGTCAAAATTATAGATTTTTCTTTTATGCCAAAAAATCATTAGGATATTAACTAAAGATCATGTTCCATGAAGATATTTTGTCAATTTCCTATGGTAAATATATCAAAATGTAATTTTTGATTAGTAATATGCATTGCTAAGAACTTCATTTTGACAACTTTAAAAGCGATTTTCTGGGGGTTTTTTTGTTTTTTTTGCACCCTCAGATTTTCAAATAGTTGTATCTCGGCCAAATATTGTCCTAACAAACAATACATCAATGGAGAGCTTATTTATTCAGCTTTCAGATGATGTATAAATCTCAATAAATAAAAAAAAAAGACAGTGTTGGGGGTAATATATTACAAGTAACGCAAGTTATGTAATCAGATTACTTTTTTCAAGTAACTAGTAAAGTAACGCATTACTTTTTAATTTACAAGAGAATATCTGAGTTACTTTTTCAAATAAGTAACGGAAGTTATTTTTTTTTAATTTATTGACTGACAGCTCTCCTGTCCCCATGTTGAGAGAAATCAGAAGATACTACAGCTACTGTAGTTCTAAAATAAATATGAATATGCATTAATTCATCTCACTCACAAAAATTCAGTATTCCTCAAAATGAATAAAAAATAATGCAACTCAGAATATGACGCAAACCTGCAATAATTAAATGTTAAACAACACTAATATGCTTTATGTATTTAATCCCATTCTATTAACCAAAGTCTTTGCTTCTGACCTTCGATGATCCAGTTCAACCGTACTAATAAGCACAAATTACTCTAGACAAACATCTGTGTGTCTTTGTTTATTGCTGAAGTGTGTTGAAATGTCTTCTTCTGCATTCTACTGTACGGACGTAAATGTACTTTCCCTTCAGCCCGAGGCTTATTCATTTCACTTCTGGTGTGAAAAGGCTTTTATATATTTGCCAGAAATAGAACAAACAAACAAGCAAGCCCTGTCCAGATTTAAAAAGTAACGCAAAAGTAAAATAACGCATAAAAAGTAACACAACGAGTTACTTTTTTTTATGGAGTAACGCAATATTGTAATGCATTACTTTTAAAAGTACAACCTCAACACTGATTATGACTGGTTTTGTGGGCCAGGGTCACATTTAAGAATTGAAAATCCAAATTCTTTGCAAGTGCATAAAGCATGTTGTACAATTAATGTTTTAGTTTCCAACTGTCTGTCTGTCTGTCTTAAATATGCATACTATCTGGATCATTTCCACAGATAAACAGATGGTCTTAAGGCTCATGAAGTGGAAAGATAGCACTGTTTGGCACACTGTAACACTGTAGCAAGTGTTGCAGAGCAGCGAGCACGCGCGTATCATGACGTGAACGCGCCCGTGGTCCAAACACTTGAGACAGTCGGAAAGCAGATCGAGAGACCGCCGGAGAAAGAAACACTTGACTGGAGGTGCATCGCTCCAGCGGAGGAGTACGGCCAACGAGAGCACGGTAATTCACCTCGTTCGGGACTCTTTAAGATCCTGCAGTGCGATAGGGACGCACATATGGGTTTAAAGCGTATCGCGTTGTGCTCATGTAAGACATCATCTGCGCTGCTGTTATTAGGTGATGTACAGTATCTGCGGATGCGGGCACATCCATCAGCTACAGCGATTTATAGTTTTACCTGCAAATGCCGTCGTGGCTTTCTTTGATGCTTTCTGGCAATGCAATGCAGTCGCTCCTCGGATGATGGGTTTAGTATCGGCTTTCAGATGCTGCATTTGGGTATATTGAGGTTGTGCTGGTGCATCTGCTGTAGTTGAATAATTTATCAGGCTGTATCTGGGGCTGAAGGAGACAAACAAACACCGAGCTGTTACGCGAGACTGTTTTAATTGAGGCGAAGGAATGGAAGCTTAGCCAACGTAAACTTTGGGTTTGTGTGATTTTTGTTCTGCAATACCAGTGGAATTGTCAATTGTGTGAAGCGGTGGTTTGTTTGCATGAACCCTCTCTATATTCCTGTCAAATCTGCACCCACATGTGATCCTTAGGGCAAATTTGACCTATATTGAGGAATTATTAAAATTCGACATTCTCGATTAATCTACGACTCGTGTAAAACCCCCTTGTATGTTTTCATTCATCTTAAAGTGTATTTTTATATGGACAAATATACTGAATTTAATGGAGTAGGCTCACACAATTTGAGCACTTTGGAGCACAACTAAAAGTATTGATTTTTCTAGGCTATTTAATTCAACTGTGTTTGGCGATTCATAAAACCCCACACATTTTTTTTTATATAACACTGCTTTTAGGTAGCTAATGGACACTGTACATCTTAGTGTACATCTTGTCTAAACATTGTCGTTTGTGTGTATTTCACAAATAAATCCCTGTTGTGACAGGAGTAGCCTAATCGATATGGAAATTAGGCTACATCCAGTCCGTTTCTTACACATTCAAAAGTGTGAGTGAAAGTGTTTAGGAAAACGATACAGTGGTTTTGTTATGTAATATTTTAAATATACACCAGGGACATTTAGTCCTATTTGCACCCTCGTAAAAGAACGGTCTATGTGTGAGGCTGTAGAAAACATTTCATTTTTAATACTACTTGTTGTGAATTTATTTTCACCAAAAACTTTTTGATTTTGTAAAAAATGAAAGGCATTTAGACATTGTAGATTTTTCTAGTCTATATATATATATATATATATATGCTTATATCCTGTAAAAAATTCACATAAAACAGACACTGAGGTGATAACCACACAAGATTGATGTTGGGAAACTTGGGTATGACAGTAGATTGTCCTCCACGTGAATAATGAATTGAGCTCGTGTATGGGATTACAATTCTGCCACAATTCGCGAAAGATCAAATTTTGAGCGCGCAAAAGAGTTTTGTGGAGAAAATGTTTGTCTCGCAAAGAAGAAAGTATTTCGAGCGCACGAAAATCAATTTTGCATTTTAAAATAAGATTTTGGATGTGTGTAGACCTTCTCTTTTGCACGTGCAACGTTTCACTAGCTTGCTCACCTGATGCCCGCCCTCAGTGCTCTCGAGATATATCTATTGTTGCTCGCTAAATGCCAACAGCTCCCGTGCTCAACACAACCCAGCGTTACAATGTGCCATAATTCCAGCCAATCAGAGACCGAGGCTGCTAAATTCTGATTGGCTGCCTTGACAACGAATCACAACATTTCTTGCATTACCTCGACAGCAGAAGAGGAAAATACAGTGCATGTATAATTATTATGCAAGTTGATATTCTGAATCTGATATATGAAGATCATATTCTCAAAATATGATCTTTTGCGCGCAGAATTGTGGCAGAATTGTAATCCCATACTCATTCTCATTCATCTCAGTGCGCGTAAAGCGGAGTGCGAGTCCTGCTGGCACCACAATATTGGTCTGAACCTCGACTCGTACTCACTGAGGATACGTTTGGATTATTAAACATTTCTTCTTTCGCCAGTAAGTAGCGCTTTTGAGTCTTTCTGAGCTAGTGTTTGCGGGTTTTTCCTCTGTGAGATTGGGAGATTCGACTCTCGTTTGGCTCAGCGGCTGCGTTAAGTCTGTTTTAAAAAGTTACTCTCTCTTTCTCTGGCGCTAAAAAAAGCTTCGTTCTCACCCTCTCATTAAGACTTGTTTGTTGTTGCATGGTGTTTTATGAACTGCACGGTTGTTCTTCTTTTGAATTGTTAGAAGAGAATCACGTTGTTGTTTTGTCTTAGCCTACATTCGCCACTGACACGTTAACTATGTGTTAAAGATGTGGGTTTGTTTCGTTATCTTTTTCTAACAGACACCGACATGTAGAGTCGGTTAGTCGGGGTTGATGATTATCTTGCAGCAGGTGTCTTGTAGAGGGACTTCCGCAGTTTCACACCCCGTCTACACTGTACTGCCGATGTGAACGATTCGTTCTAGCCAGTCGGATCTTTTAAATGAATCATTTGAATCGGTTCACATAACCATTTGGTGCTATTCGCCCGCGAATCGGACTGAATCGGTCCAAACTGTTCTGGAGTCAACCTCGTCTGACTCGTTTGAATTTATATAGTCTCTTTCGGGAATAATTGACTGTATTGTATGAGCCGAGAAGCGATGAGTGATGGAGGAACTGATTGATTGAGTGAAAAGTGACTTTAATAGACTAATAGCACAAATGTTACGCCTGTGGGGTTTTGTGGGAACTATCGTCCGCTCTGTTTGGTTAAAATACGCTCCAAAAATGTACTATTGATGTTTTTCTTAACGTTAACCATAGTAACCACAGCATTCCCACGACCATGAAAACCATTTTTTATTTTAATTTCCAGGCCTGGACATAATAATGGACATTACTGAATATATTAATACAAATATAAAGATAATCTAATCTAATATATATGTATATGTAGGCCTATGGATGTATGTATATATAATTTACTATTTAATATATATATATAATATATTGTACACTGGAAAATGTAAGAAAAATTCATGGCAAAATACCATAGTTACTACTGTAATAATAAATGAATACCAGATCTTATTTAACTTTTTTCATAACTTGGTGTTAGCCAACAAAGTAATGAAGTTATTTTACAAATCATAACTGCAGTAACAGTTATTTTTATAGAAACTATTAATATTTGAAAAAGTGGACATAAATCAGTTTTTGCTTCTTTCTAAGGTTAACTTGTTACACTGGTATGATGAAGTGAGGTTATGACTTCCATAATCATGTTGGTGTGTGATCTGTGCGATCCTGAATATCCACTTTCCTTTCACAAGAACAAAGAGCATAACTGGGATGCATGTTTCCTCATGCGATCAGCTCATGCTTCGCTTCTGTCTCTCTCACACACACACACACACACACACACACACACTGTTCTCTGTCAGCAACACACGCTGCTGTGAGCCCAGCATCTGAAATGCTTTGGAAATTGCCTGGCACGTTGGCTGAAAATAGCTTGTGGCTATCACATATTGCCTCAGGTTGAAATGCGAAAGATTGCACTTGTTTGTAAGGACCGAATTCCCTTGAGAGAGAGACAAGTTGAAACTTATTTATTTTTCATTTCTGTGCGGGTCCAAGCTGTTTGTGCCACAACAAATGTATGAGAACACCGATATAAACTGCAATGCGTGTTACCTAGTGATGTTCATTATGTTGAACATACAATGTTGGTTCTAGAGTCTAAAGATTTCTATTGTACAGTGTGACATAGGAGACTGATGTTGTGCAGTCTCCCTTTGCCTTTTCCCCTCAAGAAGAGTCAGTGAAACTGATCTTTGATCGTCCTGAAGGTGTATTCGGCTCAGAGAAGCGATGACAGATGCTCTGGAGGTCAAAGGGTGGATGCGTCTTGTCTCTGCTCACTCTGTCTTTGTCTCTCCGTTATGTCCCGTAGAGCTCCCAGAAGGCCTGAATTTGACTCTCACGGTCTGTTGCAGGGGTTTAGTGCTTGAATAATCATTAAAGAGTTTTGTGCGCTGCGTGTCCTGAGGGCAGAGGGAGCTGACGGTGGCAGATGATGACTTTTCAGCACCGTTAGGTCACGCTGGGTGTCTGCAGGGATTTGGAGAGGCAAAATAAACATGATTATGAATTTGTCGTCTTTCTTTGATGCTTTACTAACATCCCTCTGTGTTCAATCTTGGGTTAATCTTAAAATCAACATCAAATCAAAACTGACCTTGTTTAATTTCTTAGTGCATGTTCCTGATCTCATTGTGCACACGATTCATTGGTGCATGTTAATACAAATAAAAAGAAAATTGTTTGTATTTGTAATCTTGCTCTCGCTCTGCCTCATCCTTCCTTTTTGGTTGATATCACAGATTCTAGGTGCATTCAAACACACTTTCTCTGCTTTAATAATAAATCTAATTTAATATGGGTAAATTAATTTAATTTCTAGAGTTTTTCTTGGGAGTCTTTTTAATGCAGTTTTTTATTCACAAAGTTTGAAGTCACATTTTTATAATGAAAGAAGTTTCTTATGTTCAGCAAGGTAGCTATTATTTGAGCAAGAATACAGTAAAATTGTGAAATATTATTATAATTTAAATGAACTGTCTTTCATGTGAATATGTTTTTAAAAATAATTTATTTCTGTGATCAAAGCTGAGTTTTCAGCATCATCACTCCAGTCTTCAGTGTCACATGATCTTTCAGAAATCAGTCTAATATGCTGATTTGCTGCTCAAGAAACATTTCTGATTATTATCAATGTTGAAAACAGTTGTGCTGCTTCCTATTTTTGTGGAAACTGTGATACTTTTTTTTCAGGATTCTTTGATGAATTGAAAGTTCAAAAGAACAGCATTTATTTGACATAGAAATCTTTTGCAACATTAGTATACTGTAAATGTCTTTACTGTCAATTTTGATTAAAAAACCTGACCCCAAACATTTGAACATAAAGTATGTTTAGATAACAATAAAGGGGTTAAACATAGCTGTAGTCTATATGAAATTACTTAAAAATTTCACGTCCAGAAATTATTAAAAAAATCTTGGAAATTGAATAGCTTGGGAAGTCTGTAACCTGCCAAAATATTGCAGTTATGGCCGCAAAACCATAACAAATGAATATGTGTTCCTTTTAGCTGCAAGAGTTGCCAGATTCTGAAAGTATTAATTTGTCGTTTGTTATTTATAAAACCATTAATTTCCAGTGTTAAACATAGTTTAATAAATTTCTTAAACATAGTTTTCACTTGCTAAATTATAGAGAACATATCATTATATATTTTTTTCCAGATCATTATTGCCTGTTATATCTCACAAAATGCAGATAGTACCTAATATAGATTTGCAGGATATTGACAGAATGAGGTGGTATCCACCTGATGAAGTGTTTCTTCACCCGTCTCTCTTGTTCTCTCACTCTTCCACCTTTTTTTCTCTCCATCGCTCTCTAACCGATCTGAGCTATTCTTGGCCTGCTCTCTGAGCTGATGGGAAAAGCTGACATTGCTAACAGAGGGGGAATTTGAGCTTGAGTCAAGCCAAAGCTCACTTCCTCCTCCTGAGCCCGCACACCAGACACCATCCACCATCCACCCCTCTGCCGTCTGCCACCGCCGCCATCAGGACATCTGATTTACTGTCTGCTGTTTGCATGACAAAGACAGCCTTTCTGGTGAGAGTGTTTGAGAAAGGGAGAACCAAGCAGAAAGGAAGAAGCTCTCCTTTTTTCCAAAAAGAGAAGTATTTTAAACAAGGTTCCCACTACTTGAGGTCTTCTGTGAGCAGCATTATCAGTTGTACTTTGTTTATCACAGGTTTGGCAATAACTGAACAACAACCAGTTATGGGCATTGTGTCCCACTGTGCCAACTGAATTTGGCACGTGACTTGGTTGCATCTTGGCTGCTGAATTTAACTCCATCTGACTAATGAAGAGAGGTGAACAATCCCATAAAAGAACTGTCATGTAGCATAAATTTAGAATCTAGCAAACAGCAAGGCAACTACAAAGAAAGCTGCAGATTTATTATTTTATTTATTTATTGGATTTTTGCAGTTTATTGGACAGCATAGTGGAGAATTGACGGAAAAGTACAGAGAGAGAAAAGGGGGGAGTAAAAGATATGACCCAGGCCAAACTTGAACCCGGTTCCCCATGAACACATTTTTATTGCATTGAATTCAGACTGCAACGTTGCAAATTATTTTAATGTAAAATAATTAATTGTGCTCTGGCGCTTTACATTTAGTGGCAGCGCTAATAGAGGTTCAGGAAACCCTGGTCCATGCTAGATTTGCTAGGTAATTTAGGGCCCTATGAAATCCTTTTTATTTTTCCCAAATTCTGTTTTATTTATTTTTTATCTAGTATCTAGTCTTTTTTGTCTAGATACAATTTTTCCATTTTAATTTTTCTAGACTCTGACTTAATGGTTAAATAAAAAAAATATTAATCAAAAAGCATGTCTAATTAATTAAAATCATGAAACTTACATAATAGCTATTTATTAAATTTTAAGGTCCTATGAAATACTTGTCATAGTTTATTTTTTTTTATTTTTTTTACCAAATTCCGTGTTTTCCATTAATTTTCTGGATTCAATTTTAACGGTTTCATTAAATGTTAATAATTAAAAGCATGTCTAATTAATTGATATTACAAAAAATATATATATATTTAATTATTATTTATTTCAGAAATACTGTGTTGTGTATTTAGATTTTTCTTGTAAATAAATTCTGGTAAATAATTTTTCTGGCAAATATTCCTTAAAAATAAAGTTAGTAGTTATAGTACTATTAGTAGTTGTAGTACTATCATTACATTAAGTAATATAGTTCTGTCACAGTTTCTTCAAGTTAGACCGAACTTTTATTTTGCAGGGTTGCTGTGAAGACCTTTAAGTTTCTGTTTGTATATGATATGATGATAGGTTTTCTCAAAAGAAATGGTAAAATCCTCATGAAGTGACTCTCAGAGCAGTTCTAGATTGTTTATGTGTTCATATACTCCTATATTGAGGCAGCAGAGGAAAACACTAGGAGCGTCATGCACGCTTCAGTATGTGTGTAGTAAATGAAACCGTGTGTCTGTGCCATTCATTCACACAGAAACACGCAGAACATGCAGAATTCGCATTTAAATAGTAGCCTATTTTTGCAGCTTAATATAAACAGACACTAGTCCATATTGCGTTTTGTTTTAAGTGCATTGACCTACTTTGATTTATTCATCCAAAATTTGGAAAATTCTGTAAATTCCATTTTTTATGACTGGATACCATCCGCGTTTTGCACATCCCGGAAATGATAGGGTCCTAGTAATTATTAGTTGTCCAATCTGCTAAGCTGCACTGCTGCAAAAAGCCTCAAAACAACCCTTGTCTGAAAAGTTTTGTTCATTTTGGGATCAAAGGGAGCAAGTGGAGTGCAGGGTACAAGTGTACACTAGACTTTGAGTGCAAGGGCACAATGGGACTGGAGCTCCTGGGGGGGTTTGCAATGGAAAAGGGCCCTGCGCTGTGTCAGCAGGCAGTCTGTTTATATGTGCGTGCGTGTGTGTTTTTAAGGCAGCTGATGTGGTGACAGGAGCAGCGGAAATGGATCCAGGGATGAGCAGAAACCAGATCTAACACAGGCACGGGGAAGGAATGGCCTCGTAAGGCATCTGAGAGTCAGAGAGTGAGAGAGAGACACACACACACACAGTGTGTCGCCATTCCCTGAAGACGGACACACACACACATGCATACATTCAATGAAACCGCAGCATTTCTAAACAGTATGAACTAAACAAATCATTATCTGACCCACACAGGCTATAAAATATTAAACTTTACATTATAAAGCTAAGGCATTTAAAACCAAAGATGATTAGCGTTTATAAGAAACCATGTGCTGCTGCTTTTTATTGAGTTTGGCAAACGTAGTAATTAAACGTTGACCTGGGAACAGTTCTTCTTATATTTGATTGTACCAAATCTAATCTTTTATGGAAAATATTGTCTCACATTAAATCCTTATATGGACAAAAATTTATTTTATGCTCTTGTTAATATTTGAATCTTGGAGGCGTACTATCATAACTTTATTTGGAACAAAAGCATGTGAATAAGAAAATTTATTTAGGAGAAAGTTTTTTTTTTTGCATGCTTATTGTGCTTGCTCATTGCCTTTGTAAAAAAAAATTCTGTTTTTATCACATATTAGTTGAAAAGTTTCATCGCTGTATAAGAAAGCAATTTAAGATATCTTTCATGCCCATAGCAGGATGAATTGCTGCAAAGCATAACACTTAGGTGTTTGTTTAAATTACAGTAGTAATAGTGAGGTACTGTAAATTAATTTTAACGTGAAGTGATGAATGAGGCAGAACTTGGCTTCAAGGATAATGTCTGTCTCTGTAGGACTATCACAAACACGTACAAATTCCTCCGTGGATTTAGTCTAAACTTATTCAGCGAAAGCAGAGTATTTCAGGATACACATTTGTTTCTATCAGTAAGACAAACTAACTGCTTCTCTCCAAACACCTGTGTTTTTATTGGCCTGATAAGATTTTACAGATTGTAAGATTCGTATGGTGTGACAGTATCTCTTCCAAAACCCACTCTCAAATATCTACGCTTTTGCATTAAAAACAGCTAGAGCACAACAGATTCAAAAAGCCACTAATGTTTTGTTTTTTTTCTTTTTTTGATGCAGTGCATTGTAGAATTGCATTATGTTTAAGGATACATACAATGGCTAATTTTTGCTGTCTATGTAGGCCGCTTTCTAGGTTTTTTTTTTTTTTAAACAGAGCTCTGGTCACTTGAATGTTATTGCATGTAGCAATTAATCCCCATTTGACCTCCTTGTTAAAAAAAAATCTGTCAAAGCTGATATAGATATTCAATTAAAGGCTGGAAGGCAGAGTGCTTCCCCATCTGATAGTGTGCGTAATTTAATAAGGGAGGTTTCCAGCATGGTGGCATCGCCAGGCCGATTTTTATGAGCGACAGAGAGATAGAAGAGCGAGGGAAGTGTAGATAAAGAGGAAGGAGGGGGTGTACTTTGATTTGTTCTGCCTTGATGGTCGTCACCCCTTTGCCTCCTCGGAGAATTAACCAATTAGACTGCGCCTGGTGCGTTTGCTGGCCACACAATTAGACAGATGAAAGGAGCCCCCTGTTTAGCCTATAAACGAGTGAGCAGAATATTGATAAAGACAAGAGAGGGTTATTGCGTTTGCCCCGCCGCGTTAGTTCCTTTGTGCCGTGATACAGTACTGCGTAGTTCTTTTTACCCCGCAGTGCCGTGTGTGAGTTATGGTAGGGAGAATTAAGCTGCCATACTTAATTGTAGGAAGTGGTTTACTCTGAATTGTACTTTTGTGACAGAACTGCACTTATCTGACAGCGATCTTATTCACTGTTCTCAGAACAGCCTTGGTGGCTGTTGAAAGCCCTGTAATGACTCTCGGCCTGTTCATTAAGGATATTTGGTAATGTTACGCAGTTCTGGATTTGTGTGGCATGTGGGTGTGTTGAAGTCATAAGTGGATGAGTTATAAATAAAGACCAGGCTTTCAGTGATGAATTTGTGATAACAACCCATTACTAGAATTTCAGTATGAAACAAATGTGTGTGTGTGTGTGTGTGTGCACTGTAAGGTGGCAGAATTAATCTTATTAAATACTGTTTGTAATATCTGAATGACTTGCAGCATGTTTTTAATAAATCAGTAAATGCGATGGTCATTGAGAGCTTGAATGTTAAATTACAGGCCAATCTAGCTGGTTGTATTGACTAGGGCTACACGATTAATCGTATTTTAATCTTGATAACGATATCCACCTTTCTTGATTAATTAAAAACAATCATCACGATATTGGCCGGCTCGTTATTAATCCTGAAAACATGTTTTTAATTTGGCGTTTGCATTATCTTGCATTGCTAACAAGTCTTCACTAGCGTTCATGCTTGTGGTTGCCAGATGTGAATAGCTTTAAGCCCCAAAACAGAGCTTTTCTTCTTTAAGGATGCACTTTCTGCCCGGTGTTTTACTTAAAGGGGTCAAATGATGCAATTTCAAATTTTCCTTTCTCTTTGGAGTGTTACAAGCTGTTCGTGCATAGATAAGATCCCTAAAGTTGCAAAGACTAACGTCTCAAACCCAAAGAGATATTCTTTATAAAAGTTAAGAGTCAACCACGCCTACCTAAAACGGCTCGTTCTAACACGCCCCCACATGTCTACGTCACTGTGTGGGAAGATATGCATAACACCGCCCAAATGTTCACGCAAAGAAAGAATGCGTAACTTTTATTCTCGCTGTAGTATTGTTGTTGCCTCTGCCGCCATGTCGTGAAGAGCTGTGTGTTTTGTTGTGAAAGCGAAACTACTTTGTTTGGCCTTCCAAAAGAGGACGATATCCGCTTCATCATGCCTGGAGCTGATCCGTGCTGGTCGCTGAGGAAATACATCAACTTCGCGCCGTTGATCACCGGATCGGCTTTCACCGTGGACGAAGCAGAGTCCAGCCCGGGGTCGTCACATGTGGTTGCCGCAAGCCCGCCGGCCGCTGCTTCCTCGAATCTGCCGGCCGTTCCTCACTCAAGCACGCCGTGTGTGACGCTGTGTGTTTCGTTGGAAATGTTTTTTATATTTAAAGAATTTGCCACTGACGATTTAAACGCGAGTTTTGAGCAGTGTAGAGTAGCGCTTGTTGTTTGTCATTTCTCCGATCACAAATGCAGACATGGTGTTGTGTTTACGCGGCGCGATATGCAACTCAACGCGTAAAAAGACAGTATAAGTCATTATAATCAGTAATTATGTCCCCACTGGATGCAGCAAATGCCTCGTTTGTAATGGGTTTTATTGGTGTTGTCTCATCGCGCCGGGACATGGCATCACAGTATGGTAAGGGGCGTATGATGTTGCTGGTCAGCCAGCATGCACCTCGCTTTTCAGACCGATGAGCTTTGTAAAAATCGATGCGTTTCAGAAAGGCGGGGCATAGAGGAGAAACAATAATGTGTTTTTTGAACTTTAAACCACATAAACACATTGCATTACACCAAATACACAACATAATATTCTTTTTAGCAACATCATATGACCCCTTTAAACTGTGTGCAATCTGGCAACCCTGCGCGCGCTCACCGATGGCGGATCAAGCACTGATAATAAGAAAACATACATGTGCTGGAGTTTAGCGATCCCTCCACAGCGATTTCTGCTTACATGAAAGTGTCATACAGCAGCCATTGTGTTTTTTTCACAATTTGTGCTGTTTGTGTAACCAAATCTGCCATGATCAAACTTTCACCGAGTTTCAATAATGGATCTATTGTGTTTGAGGAATAAATGCGCTTTTGCTACCTGTGGCAATGCAATGGGGAAAAATTTACATAAATTGGAATTGTTGGAAGTTATATTAAGAGTTTCTAAAGTTTTTACCAGTTTTCATAATGTTAATCAGTTGAAAACGGCATGGCAATGTTAGTTTTCAGTGTGTATTAACAATTTACTGCGCGATCTGAGTGGCTTGTCTCATTTGCGAACAAATTGTCACTTAGAAAATCTAATGTGAATACAGATTACAAAACACAAATCAAAACCATGAGTTTTGTATTATCATAGTTGGCTAAATGAAGTCAGTGTATATTCAGTGGAGGTTAAAGGACACATGAAATGTTATTGCATTTTCCCTTTTGATAGAATAATCGTGATTATAATTTTAATCAAAATAATCGTGATTATTAGTTTAACCATTATCGTGCAGCCGTATTGTCTCAATTTTATGATTTCTTACTAGGAGTGTAACAGTAGCCTACACAAACATGATGGTTCTGTACATACCTCAGTTTTGATGCCACAGTTCGGTATGGTTTCAGACAGTACAGCAGGGGGAAAAAAACTAAACATAAAATTGCCTTATTTTTTATTTTTATTTTTTTTTATAAATTCAATTATAATTAAACCTTTCTTAGGGATAAAAATCTACCTGAACTAGGGAGCCCTTTTACATTACTATAAGGTTACAATTAACAACAGAGCCCAAACTTAAATTTAATTACTATTTATTTTTAAATATAACAATCAATACTCAACTTAAAACAATTGTATGCAAACATTTAAATTGCACATAATGCAGTTTTTCAATTAAATTCTAAATTATAAAATTGGTTTCATAACAGATTCATTTAAACATTCATTAAATAATTAACATTAAAACATCACTAACAGGTAAAGTAAAATATTTTGAGTATAGTCTAAAAGCAAACTGCTCTTCTCTAGACTTTATTTCTCTAGCGAACTAATGAAACGATTCACTCAACTCATGATTCAATTCGATTCATGTTTTTTTTAACAAAATGAGATTTAAGACAAATTATAAATTAAATGTGTTTTATTATTGCTTGGACAAAATACTGTACATCTCTGTGAAATTGAAATATAACACTGTAATAATATACTAATATAGCACTTGTAAATTATTGCTCTTTTGTTGGTTTTGATTGCTTCTATTGTCCTCATTTGTTAGTCGCTTTGGATAAAGCATTTGTTAAATAACAAAATTTAAATATAATGTAAATGTAAATAACAAAACTACATTGAAATTTTAAAACAAGCCCCAAATCAAATAAATAAGTAACACAAATAAAAGAAATCTCTTCATATAAACTAACTAAGGCTTTGTCTGTGCTCTTTCCATTTAAAATTAGAGGCAACCACTGCATTTTAATCA
>NW_015505413.1:406665-437371 GCF_001515645.1 Sinocyclocheilus grahami
TAATATACTAATATAGCACTTGTAAATTATTGCTCTTTTGTTGGTTTTGATTGCTTCTATTGTCCTCATTTGTTAGTCGCTTTGGATAAAGCATTTGTTAAATAACAAAATTTAAATATAATGTAAATGTAAATAACAAAACTACATTGAAATTTTAAAACAAGCCCCAAATCAAATAAATAAGTAACACAAATAAAAGAAATCTCTTCATATAAACTAACTAAGGCTTTGTCTGTGCTCTTTCCATTTAAAATTAGAGGCAACCACTGCATTTTAATCATGATCCAAACAAAGATGCTGCATAGATGCAACATGAGCAGTTTTTAATCTAAATTACATTGTATAATTTCGAAATTTGAAGCAAAAACAGAATGGTTTGACTTCAGTTTTGTGAAACTATGCATAAAAAATATCTGCATGAAACAGAAACAGCAGACGAGCTGAATGTAGGACCCTATGAAATCTGTTTTATTTTTTCCTAAATTCCGTTTTATTTTTTTCCAAATTCAGTTTTTTCCATTAAAATTTTTCTGGATTCCGTTTTTTTTCCGTTTTAGTTTTTCTCGACTCCTTTTTAATAGTTAAATTAAATGTTATTAATCAAAAATGCATGTCTTAATTAAAAAGCTAATTAATTAAAATCATGAAACTTTTACATTTTCACATCAATTTATTAAAAGCTTAACAAAAATCACATGTTTAGGGCCCTATGAAAGGTTTTATTTTTTCTCACCATATTTTTTTATTGTTACCAAATTCTGTGTTTTAGCATGTCCAATTATTTGAATGCATAAAACAACTTACTTTATTCATTTTTTTCTTAAAGTAGCCTTTTCCTCAGAAATTCTGTGTTGTGTATTTACATTTTTCTGGTTATCAAATGAAGGCATAAAACATTAATTTAATTTATCTTTTAATTATTGAAAATTAAGCAAACTTTATTTTTTGGTAAACAAAGGGGATTTACTATTAAAATTAAAACATGGAAGAAATGTTGTGGTTATTCCTTAAAAAATAATGTTTGTTTCATTTTAGTAGTAGTAGTAGTAGTAGTAGACTATATACATTCTACTGAAAAATAGTAATAGGCACAGTCTTCAAATCAAACCAGACTTTTATATTGACGGGTTGCCGTGAATACCTTTACAGTTCTGTGTATGAGATATGACTCTAGTTTTACTCAAATCAAACGGTCAAATGCTCTTGAAGTGACTCTCAGAGCAGTTATGGAGATGTTCATGTGTTTACGTCCTCATTTAGTGAGACGGCAGACACTGAAATCACAGCGAACGTCACGCGCTTCAATATTTGTGTAGTAAATGAAACCGCGCGTCTGCACCATTCATTAACAGAGACACGCAGAACATGCAGGATTTATATTTAAATCGACTTTTACGGCTTAATATTTACAAATACTAGTTCATATCGCGATTTAATTTAAGTGTAATGACCTACTTTTAATTCATTCATTCAAAATTTGACAAATTCCATGACATTCCACGCTGCTGTGTGAACTGAGGCGTTTATACAGCGATCTGTCACACCACATCAAAGAGTGCCAAAACGGCATTTGTCGTTTAAATTTTTTTTAAAAGATGAGACTTTGTTTCTTATCAAAAGTAATGATATATAAAACTGGAAGTTTCGAATAAAGTTACACTCATGCAGTGGTAAAACAATGCTGTTTTTGTTCAGTACACATGTGTTCTAAACTGAAAAACTCGTTCCGAAAAATTGTGGTATGAATACGTGTACCGTTACATCCCCATTTCTTACGGTATTGTTTTGGGTTTTGGTACTTTATGGTTCAGTTCACCAAGTACTCAAAGTCAAAATGGACAAAATGCACATTCTTAATTTCTGTTCCTCCTACCAAATTGATCCATAATTACAGATAGATTCAGCACTTCTTGAGTTTTCCCAAAGCCACCTCTGTTGTTGCATCTTCCTGTATCCTTTCAAAACCAAACCACCATGTGCTTTCTGCTTCTCATCACATCAAACACTACATCAAAACATCTTTGCTTACTTTTCCATGTGTACAGCTCACTTTTATTTTTACTAAAATTTATTTCATTTCTATAACATTTTGGGTTTTTGCTTCTGGAGATTGAAAATTATTGGTAGGGTTGGAAAATAAGATTAGTACATATCAAACCTGCATCACTTGCATCACAGTTTAATATATGTAGACCACGTGCACTAACCTTTTTTTATAGTTTTTTTTCTATAGAATGTGGAGAGTGATGGAAACTTGTGTTGGAAGATGAACAGAAAGTTATTGGACTCACAGTTCGAGACAGATTTAGAGAAAGCTCAAGGCAAATAGCGAGGTCCATTTAGCTTTTTTTCCGTTTAGCTTAGTCACTATTATTGTTTAATTGCTTTCTTGAAACAAGAACATTTAGATGTGTCAATGAAAAATGAAGGGACAAAAGGGTGAGTTTAATGAGAATGCACAAAATGATTCTTCTTTAATGACATCCCGAACCTCTTGGAACATCTGTCCAGCCTGAACTTTCCGCAGTGCTCATTAACATCAGCCAGCGTTGTCCACCGAACACAGTCTCACCTGCTGCTCTTCATTACGATAATGATTTCTACCTTCCATCTCTCAGCTGGATTCCTTTTTTGACTCTTGAATATCAATTTACTCCAAAAAGCATTTTCCATCCTGAGGGTGTTATTCTCAGAGACTTCTGTATTCGTTTGCATTTCTTAACTCTCTCATGGCTCTCTCAGGAGCAGTGAATAATTGGAAATCTCCCTTGCGCCAAGGGACACCCTGTGCTGCATATCTTTTCTTCACTTCCTGGGTTTGACAAATCCCAGGGATTTCTCACGGTCTTCCTCTCACACATATGGAGGCATACACTGGTCTTTGAGTGGACCAAGGTGAACTGGGATACTGGAGGACAGTGCAAGAACCAAAAGCTGCCTAAGGGTCTTGAGGGATGGAAATTGAAGGCACTGACAAAGATTTGCAATGTCAAGGTGACTGCAAGTCATTCATTTTCAATGGGAGATGACAATTTTACTACGACATGAGTGACAGTGACTGTTCTAAGGATGCATAGGGCCCTATGATTTCCACAATGTGGAAAATGCGGACAGAATCACAGAATCCAGTCATAAAAATGGAATTTACTGTATAACGCAGAATGTCACAGAATTTGGCAAATTTTAATTGGATAAATCAGAAGTAGGTCAGTACACTTAAATCAGAATGCGATATGGGCTATTATCTGTAAATATTACGCTGCAAAAGACTATTAAAATATGAATAACTTGAATAAATTGTGAAAGAAATATATTACTCAATATAATAATAGTATTACTAATAACAAAATTATTATTAAAACAAGGAATAACTTTAAGAAATTTTAAATAAATTGTTTTCAATGACAGTTGCCGATTTCTGCTGACATGAGTGACAAAGTTGAAGAAGCAGCATCACAGTTACCTTTGGGAATGATCCACTGTCAATTAGACACAGTGGTCATGTAGGAAAACCAATACAGAGACTCTGTGACCAGTTTAATTGCATACATATGAACGCACCTCTAGGCCTCACCTTGGAGTGTTGAAAGGACGAAGAGCAGGAGTTGCCATCCTGCAGACTTCAATTCAAACTGTTTCAGTACACCTGCCTGTTATTTTCAAGTAATCCTGAACCCCTTGATTAAATGGATCAGGTGTGTTTGAACTTGAAGATAAACTCTGGAAGTTTGTAGCAGTTTGTTGTATTCCTACTTGTCTTTAAACTGACCTGTTTCACTGAGAGGTCACAGGCTCTCTGCAAGGCCCAATGCATAGATTTTATATTTCGACATGCATTCATTTTTATCTTTTCTTTTTTATCCTGGCTGTTTACATTTACGTTGAATGCCCTGCAAGACTCACCCAAATCTTTCCACACCCTAGCTGCATTTCCATTACAGATTTGCGCAAAACATTTGCGATATGTTATAAATGTCGAAAAAAAACTATTGCGAAATAAGTGTTTCCATTAACCGATGTTATGCAACATAATTTTTTCCTCTCACAATAAGTCATGGCGACAGATGTTGGCGTATCACAGCCACCACACTAGCCATTCTTTTTAATTGAAGGAGACGTAGGCGTGTAACTTTAGCAAAGCAACACAGAGAGCCACTTCTGGGCCACTTCTGAAATGTGGCTGGTATAAACACAAGCATTGACTAGGAAATATTCCTTTTTTGAATTGCCTGAAAAACCACCTCATGCAAGTGTAAACATTTTTTGTGATATATTAGAGTTTTTGTGAAATGTACGTGTTTCTTTTGGGCATATTTTCAATTCGTAATTTCAATTTTCGCAATTTGAAGTGTAATGGAAACACAGCTCCTCTCAAAATCAGGGGTGTCCAATCTTGCTCCTGGAGGACTGCACTATAGAGCTCTAACCCTTAACAAACACACCTGAACCAGCTTATAAAGGTCTCCAAGACTACTAGAAACTTTCAGGCAGTGGAAGTTTGTTGGAGTAGGTTGGAGCTGAATATTGCAGGACATTGGCCCTCCAGAAGCAAGATTGGACAACCCTGCTCAAAATAGATCTTGTACATTTCTGTCCATCGGAACTATTTAATGTGTATACTCTTCTTTCCATGTCCCATGTATTGATACAGCTGTGTCTCTTCCTCCGCGATACTGCAGTTGTTACACTGTAAATCTAGGCTGAATTGGCAAGTCTTGCCTTCCTCTCTCTCTCTCAGGAGATCAGAATGTCTCTCTCCCATAAGACTCTAGGGGTGCTCCCTAACAATAGGGATCTAATGATTATGTTATCTGTGGTAGATTAGGCTACTTCTTTACACAGAGAAGCACCATTTGCTGGTTTTCTTTTTTTTCTATAAGTTGTATTTGCACACTCCTACTGAATATGCATAGGATGCTCGGCACCTGACTGACCCCACAGGGACACCCTTTAATCTGTGCAGTGGATGTGTTATATCTTGGCTGGATTACTTTTAAGTCTCTTCTGATTAGTATTCACTGATCAGGCTTAACGTGGGTGGCAGCAGCCGGGTTAGCTTTGTTAGCATGTTAAATCATCTGGAGGCTTACTGTATGTAGAGCAGTAAACCTGGCTGCAGCCCTTCATTTTTCCAGGTCGAACCCTGATTGCGTCACAGTGGGTAGCTTGTCAGCTGCTGCTAATTTTGACCCGCTCCCAGTCTCTTGTCTATTTACGGACCTGAGCGGAGTCTTCAACTGCCTATCACTCTCAGGGAAATAAACAAACATGCTGGATGTGAACAGCAATGCCAAGATAAACAGCAGCTCTGTTATTGCACCTGTAATTGATTTAAGAGGGTAAATACGCATATTAGCCATACTTTTGGGTTCACGGTGAGCTGAGGATTTAACATACCATAACCATAAACCGTTTTGGTTCATTTAAATCTTAAATTAGTTCCCTCAATCTTGAATATGTGTTTGCATGTTAGTTTATACATTTATTAAGTCTTTGACTTTGCTGAATTTGATTCAATTGTAAATGAGTTTTCTTACCATAAAATTGCCATGCAATTAAATGAGATCAAATGAAATGATAAAATGAGATGTCAAATGAACTAAACCTAAATCTTTGTTCATTACTAGCTAGCAAGAGCCACGCTAACATACTAAATGTGTTGTGCTGGGATTTGTTCAGTAATTGCTTATTGATTAAAGCAACATACAGTGTAATCTTTATACTATCATCTTTAAGTACAAGTTTCACTATTCAGCACAATAGTAATCCCCAAAATGCCAATATAATAGAAACTGTTTGTAATCCCAAAAGAACATTAAACACTGAGTTCCCTTTTTCATCCTGCTAAAACACTCACAAGATATCACTTAATTTTAAGATTTACTTTCCCCATCCAGTCCTATGCGAAGCATGATGGGAACTAGAAAGCCCCTGCTCTGGTTCAATTAATGCCAGCAAAAATTAATAATTTAGTTTCAACACTAATGGATTAAGTACACTTTCTGTAAGTGGATTGCACAGTTTAAAGGGTTAGTTCACCCAAAAATGAAAATACTGTCATTAATTACTTCATTAATCCAACTTCGTTCATCTTCAGAACACACATTAAGATATTTTTTATAAAATCCGAGAGCTCTCTGACCCTGCATAGACAGTAGGGCTGCACGATATTGGAAAAAACTCACATTGCGATATTTTTTTTCTTCTGCAATATATATTGCGATAAAAAAAAAATCATCAGATGACTTGAATAGCTCTATTTGGAAAACATAATAATTTTGTAGCTGAGTAAATCAGCATTGAAAATAAACAAATTACAAATATAGATAAATATAATAGAAAAAAGATACAAATGAAATAAACAGTGCTTTATATTTTTCAGGAAAGTCTTACAGTATTCAGGTACAGAAATTGAATACTCAAATGTAAAATAACACCGCATAATCTACACTGTATAAATTAAATCTAATAAATCTGTGTTAAAGCTACAAAAGTGGTTTTGGGTGAACCAGAAAGCCTCAGGAATATTAAACTGCTGTGAACGAATATACTTTACATTATATTACGCAATTGTTTACATTCACCTAAGCCATAAGCTATCATGTTTACAAGGATATTTGCAGAGACATGCATTTTGACACAGTTCCATGTGTATATGTCATTTCGGAACGAAATTCAGTGTTCACATGCATCTGCGTGGCTCTCACCGTGTCTACATCAGACGCGAGTGGCGTTGCAGGATGCGACAAAATACAATAGAACCCATTATAATCAGCGCTGTCTACACTGGATGCGGCGCGGCACGACAAATCCCCAACAGTAAATCCCTCGTTCTTTTTATGACGTTCTGACACAAAGTTCAAATGATTTGCAACGTTTGCTTTGTCGGTCCAGTGTAGACAGCCTCTAGCTGTCGAGAAAATAAGTATCAGTATAATCAGAATATCAGTATACTAAACATCGCACATCCAGCGATGTGACTATTGCGGATGCGCACATCGCGATATCGATGCTGAAACGATATATCGTGCAGCCCTAATAGACAGCAACGCAATTGACACGTTCAAGGCCCAGAAAGTTAATAAGGATATCGTTAAAATAGTCCATGTGACATCAGTGGTTCATCCTTAATTTTATCAAGCTACGAGAATGCTTTTTGTGTGCAAAAAACCCCCAAAATAACGACTTTATTCAACTATTTCTTCTCTTCCGTGTCAATCTTCGACGCATGTTCATGAGAGTACCACGACGCTTAAGTGTGATGCTGCTGATGCAGGAGCCGGCGTTCTGATGTAGCTGCGCTTTGTTTTCAAGCAGAGGAATACGCACACGTGTGTCGTGGTACTCGTAAACACGTGTCGACTGACACGGAAGTGAAGAAATTGTTGAATAAAGTCATTATTGTTGTTGTTTTTTTCGTAGCTACATAAAATTACAGTCATACATCATACATCATACACTGATGTCACATGGACTATTTTAATGATGTCTTTATTAACTTTATTAACTAGATATGCCCCCTTCAACAGTAATACATCAGTTGAATGAAGCTTTAGGAATGGCTGGCATGACCAGTGTATAATGTGTTTCCGTGCTCATTTGGCTGTCCAGGTCTGTGAGCCTAGAGCTGGGATGGGCTGAGCTCTGTTTCTACCGTAATACGACTGGCTGCCTCTCTGGGCTTCCTTGGGAATTCTCTGACCCACTTTGCCTTTCGGTTGGAGTTATTTTTACATATTAGAAGAATAAAACAATGGCAGTCCTCACAATGTCTTGATCAATGTCTTTTTCCTCTTTTCTTACTTTTGTCACTGTCTATTTTGGGTATGGGAATGAGGAGGTGGTGGTGGTGAATGGGGAATGGATCAAGGACTAGTTACTTACCTATAAAAAAAAAAAAAAAAACAAGACACCTCGGCTCTGAGGAAGATGGGAGTCAAATGCCACTTTAAAGTGTTGGTATTGTGTCAGCCATTCTGCAACGTGACAAACATTGCTCCACGTGATGATTCAAGATAGCAGTGCAACTGATCAGATGCACTGACAATAAGCACACATGTAAATGCGAGCTTGTACACACATTTACATGCATGCACAAATTGTCTTTGTCAGCAGATGCTCTCAGCAATATTCATAGAAGATGGTGCAGTCTCTGGAGATCCGAGTCTGAACTGATGTAAACCTCGATCGTTATTACTAACCTCCTCTTTTACCGAGAGGTCACAGGGGCATTTACACTTGAAGGCCTAATGCACAGATTTGATATTTTGACACGCATTCGATTTTTTGTTTTATTCCTGGCTGTTTACATTTATTTAAGACTTAACCAACTGTGTTAACTTGAATACCCAGCCAGACTGTGCAGTGCTGGTTGCATAAATCGATTGGTCAGAACTACAGTGCAGCACAGAAATCAGAATTGTCTGACTGTGTGCATGCGGCCTGAGATGCCTCCGGTCCTGTGCGGGCCTCAGAAGCATCTCAGCAGGGGCTTAGGACACAGAGACCTCACTGATTATAAGCCTTTAATGTTAAGCTGATTACAGGCTTTAGGTATCTCCTGCTTTCTGCTGGTAATGCCCGTGTCTAGCACCAGAATCGTGGAAACATGCTAAATGTATCCGGTAGAGAGACAGTCGCTCTCACTTTCTAGAAGCCTTATGTATCATTTTTATACATAATAAAAACTGAAAGTAGTGAATGCTATTAACAAGTTGTAGTGTGACTGTAACTGATGGTTTTCGTAAAAGTGTAGTTTCCAGTAATAAATCTTCCCAACAAGTAGCGGTATAGTGTTAGAGTTAGCATTACAGAATTTGGAAACTGGTTTCTTTTTAGTGAAACCTGCCATTCGAAACATTCATGCAAATGCATCCTATTTTATTTAATTAAAAAACGATTTTATTTGCCGTCTTTTTGGTGTGAAATGTGTAGTTAAATCTTGATGTCAGTGTTTTTAAATATAAATGTATCTAAATAAATAATAAATCTAACTAAATTTAAATAGAATGTTTCTAATTATTGATTTTATTTAATGTAAATTTTAAGTCTAATAATAGGGATGGCTCGATACCACTTTTTCAGAACCGTTACCGATCTGATGAGTATCTGCCGATACCGATATCGATCCGATACTAGCGCAGTTTTTTTAAATGAGTGTAGAATTTCTATACCTCAATGTGTAGGCCGATCATCACTCTTTTGTATGTTACACACAATCTACTAAATATAGACAGCTTCATTATAAAGAAAAAATAACAAACCAAAAAAATAATCAAAATCTATGACAAAATGCTATTATAAACTAGGTTAATGGATAATGCAGTAGCAAAAGTTACTCTAGAGAAATCATGAGTGCACAATAATTTGATAAAATCCTAAACTTTTAGTGAAAAAAAAATACAGTATTTAGTGGGTAACAAATAAATGTGATTAAGTGTAGGGCTAAATCTGGTAAGCCTACACATTGCTCTTTGTATTGTTGTAAAATACATTCATGAAAAACAAGTAATATATTTATATATAAATATATATACTATAGTAGTCAACATTTGAAGTGGATCAAAACCTTTCATCAAAGTTGTCCTAAAACAATACCCATTCTTGTCTTAGGACAACTTAACTTTTTTGATCCACTTCAAATGCTGACTACTGTATAAATTAAAATACATTTCTTTTAAATGTATAGCAGAGTAATGAGGCAGCAACATATGATAGATAAGACGAACAAGAAAGGCTATTAATAATCTTTCATTGCACAAAAGTATTATGATACTAAAGGCTACAAATACAGAGCGGTTCAAAGCGCTTATGCGCATCCCATGCACAGAATGACGCGCTTGAAGCAATGCGGAGTCACAACACAGCGCGCAGCATAGAGAAGTTCAAAGCACAAAGTGAAGAGATATTGATGCGTACTGTATTTAAGGGGTCATATGATGCGATTTAAATTTTTCCTTTCTCTTTGAAGTGATACAAGCTCTTGGTGCATAAAGAAGATCTGTAAAGTTGCAAAGACTAAAGTCTCAAATCCAAAGAGATATTCTTTATAAAAGTTAAGAGTCAACCACGCCTACCTAAAACGCCTCGTTCCAACACACCCCCACATGTGTACATCACTATGTGGGAAGATTTGCATAACACTGCCCAAATGTTCATGCAAAGAAAGAAGGCGTAACTTTTATTCTCGCTGTAGAATTGTTGCTGCCGCCATGTCATGAAGACACTGCGTTTCGTTGTGAAAGCGAAACTACTTTGTTTGGCCTTCCAAAACAGGACGATATCCGCTTCGTCATGCCTGGAGCTGATCCGTGCTGGTCGTTGAGGAAATACATCAACTTTGCGCTGTGGATCGCCGGATCGGCTTTCACCGTGAATGAAGCAGAGTCCAGCCCGGGGTCGTCACATGTGGTTGCCGCAAGCCCGCCGGCTGCGCCTTCGTCGAAGCCGCCCGCCTCTGCTCTCTCTCTAGCCCTTCGTGTGTGACGCTGTGTGTTTCGTTGTGAAAGCGAAACTACTTTGTTTGGCCTTCCAAAAGAGGACACGACTAGTAATCAGTGGTTAAGTTGTATTTACAGCACTGTTCCAGAACAGTTCAACCCAAATATTCAGATGTGTGCAGCACATTTTATGGAGGACTGTTTCCTGATCCTGGTAGAGTAGTCTACAATGCTGGCTGTTCTGACTCACAGACTGTAAGTAAGTTTTTTTATATTAAACAATTTGCCACTGGCAATTCAAACGTGAGTTTTGAGCAGTGTAGAGTAGGGCTTGTTGTTTGTCATTTCTCCGATCACAAATGCAGACATGGTTTTATGTTTACGCGGCGCGATGCAAAGCATAAAAAGGCAGTATATGTCATTATAATCCGTAATTATGTCCCCACTGGATGCAACAAATGCCTCGTTTATAATGGGTTTTAATGTTTTTGTCTCATCGCTCCGGCCGGACAGGGCATCACGGTATGGTAAGGGGCGTAACATTTCCGTCACACGCTTGAGGTATTCGGCCAATCACAACGCACTGGATAGCTGGCCAATCAGAGCACCCCTCGCTTTTCAGACCGATGAGCTTTGTAAAAATCGACGCGTTTCAGAAAGGCGGGGCATAGAGGAGAAACAATAATGTACAGTATGTGGAAAATAATGTGGGTTTTTTTTTACTTTAAACCGCATAAACACATTTCATTACACCAAATACACAAAATAATGTTCTTTTTAGCAACATCACATGACCCCTTTAAATATGTGCGTTAGTTTGAGCCTTTTCTTTTAACAGTTTTAAATTTCAGTTACTGTGCTTGTGACGAACAATTCATAGTGCTTTCTGCTCTCTTGTGATCTAACCAGATATCCAGTAGAAATTTACATGATTTAGAAACAGCACGAAACTCCAGCAAGATAAATTCATTTTATGCAAAACCATTTATCTTTATTTACAGATCAAGTATAACATTAGGAACATTTAATCATCTTGGAGAGAGTTTCATCGTCTTGACTGTCATGGCCGAACCTGACACACGGTTTGAGTGCTGAATGGATGACAAGACAGCCACTGCGGAGAGAAGTGTTTGTGAACTTGACTTAAATATTCATCTGTACCTCACATTAAACTATGGAAAAGCTTCAGAACACTTGAAATATAGTGCACGAAAACTTTATGGTGCTTTATAATGTTTTTGTGGCTTTCGTGGGGCTTAATAATAACACAGAATAGTATACGCACTATATCGGATATGGATCAGTCTCGTCTGACCGATACCCCGATCCAGCAGAAAATGCCAGTATCGGAGCGATAACGATACTGAATATCGGATCGGCGCACCCCTATCTAAGAATGTCACCATAATTAAGATATTTTACATTTGTGTGTGCCAAATAAATATAAATGTTGTTGTGAACTTATTTTCAAAATAACAGCAGCATTTATTTCGAACAAAAATTATGAGGAACTTAAACTGATGCATTTACACAAACTACATTTAAAAGTAAATACCTAGTTGAAAATGTAGTTCGTAACAATACAAGTTAGTAACAAAATATACCCTGAAAAAAAAATTTGCTATATGATCAAGTCATGGCAACATGTTTTTTCCATTACTCATCAACTCATCAAAATAATTTCACCAATTTCAACTTCATTTTTTAAGTTATATGAGATTGAGCCTGATTTTTTTAAGTCAGTTTAATATAATTTAAATTGTACTTAAATTAATTTGATTATATTTTATTTTTTAAAAGAGTGCCATTATGCCTTTTTTGAAGTCTTGATTTCGTTTTTGCTGTTCTAGAATAGATTTTAGAATAGAAAACGTCTAGGTTACTTGTGTAACCCTCGTTCCCTGAAGGAGGGAACGGAGACGTTACGTCAGTGACTGACGAATTGGGATCTCGCCCGAGAGCCCAATCACCTTCGAGTGTTAACTAAACAAGCCAATAGAATAGAATGCTTCGCCACGCGCACCCCGCCCCGCAGTGCGGGTATAAAAGGAGAGCGCGTGCAAACGCACATCAGTTTTTCGCTGAGGAGCCGAGACTACGTGCCCCGGCCGTACAGCGGTGGTACAGCAACTGTGGCAACGGAACGTAACGTCTCCGTTCCCTCCTTCAGGGAACGAGGGTTACACAAGTAACCTAGACGTTCCCATTCAGTCAGTCACGTTTTAGAAATGGAAAAAAACACTCTTTTAGTGAGAGCGCTGAAGCGCCCAGGGGAGGTCGCAGCGAGACCGCAGAATGAGAGCTGCAGCCCGCTGAGGTTTCAGCAGCCTGGATGGCAACCCCCGCTGATACGCCGTCACACCAACGCCAGCTGTTTCTCTCGAACACTCGCGGAGATTCGTCCTGTAGAAGGCTCGGCTCCGAAGCGAAAAGCTGATGTGCGTTTGCACGCACTCTCCTTTTATACCCGCGCTGCGGGGCGGGGTGCGCGTGGCGAAGCACGCACGCCAACTGTCATTGGCTTGTTTAGTTAACACTCGAAGGGGATTGGGGTCTCGGGCGAGATCCCAATTCGTCAGTCACTGACGTAACGTTGAACGTGACTGACTGAATGGGAACTTACTTGTTAGAATTGAATAAACAATAATGAAGTTCTTTTATAATGAGAGTATATTGAAATATTTGAAAATAACTATAAATCAATCACTGTTTTTTTTTTTCAAACAGATGCAGTGGCAACCTTAACATTTTATTTGTAGATTTAACATTTCTAGATGGTCTTATGCAAAAGAGTTGTAGAAATTCTTAAAATCTTTAGAGCTCCTTGTGTTTAAGTTTTCATAATCCGTTTGAAAACAAAAAAACATTGCACATTATTAAATAAATCCGTTTATATAAAATTATTCAATTCACAAGTGACATGTTTGTGTCATTACATGTAATTTTTATTTGTGTAAGCTATAGTTCTGACCTTTAAATCAAAGCACACTCATGATTTTATGACATTGATTACTGCTTTAATCAGAAACACAAGGATCTCAATGTTATTTTTGTACTTTTCTTTCATTTTATTACGAATAGGCCAACAGCGTAAGTAAATAAAACATAATTTTTGATATCGGGCCGTTTACATTTTAAACCATTATCGGCCAATTCTGATATCATTCCGATAATATCATGCATCCCTAATTGCAGCACCTCTCCTCCCAGTCTGTCTCAAATGACCTGTTTAGTTTATGTTTCCATGAAACCCCTCCTTACGAAAAAAGAAATGTGCTCTGATTGGTTAGTGTTCCCGGAAATGACACGCCTCCTACCATTACCGCGAGTTTAAATATTAACGATGGTGGCAATTTTGCCATACCAATTCAAGCTGGATTCTTCGTCTTCACTAGTGCAACTCAACCAGGCCTCACCAATGGGCAGGAATTATTTAAATGAGTGAATTTGTGATCCGGAACAATCCGGAAGAAGTGCGTTGTAGTCTGAAGAAGCCGTTGCCGTTGTAGTTCTTGAAAAGTGTTTTCTGTTAAAGAGAATATATTTGACTTTGGATTTTAAAATCGTAGCTTTCGAAGTTACAGGCATTGGTACAGCGATGCAGCGTGTCTGTTAATTCCAGGACACAATGAAACCGATTTCATGATTTCCATTAACACTGTCGGTCGCACTCCATACACCTCGAGATGAGCTCAGCTTCTCATGGATTTCTGATGGAAGGAGGTGGCATTGACAGAGTCATCCTCTGCTTATTAGCGAGTTCACAGCTGTTTCCTGTTGTGCCGGTAAAGCGGAGCGGTTAGGAGACGGCAGCTGCGTTAAAAACAAGAGGGGTGATAACACAAACTCTTAACACGCAGGAGTGGGAGGGAGCCAGTCTCCATGGTAACTGCAGGAGTAAAATAATTGGGCATGGCCCAGATTGTGTGAAAAGTGATTTTCTCCTGTTTTGTTCCTAACTCTAGCTTTCTTTGAGAAATTCATATCTAGATGTGCAACGTTTTTGTTTTTTACAGGTGAAAAACTTCAAGATCACAGATGTGTCCTACATGACTGGATTAACCGCTGTAATCTGTACGGCCTTAACCCTCACTAGTGGCTATTGCATCTCTTTTTAATTTGGTAATTTGTCTTTATTTCAGTAGTCAAGTCTCATAATATTCATAATTTTGCCCCCCCCCCCTTTTTTTCTGCCTGACTTGCATGTGTGTGTTAAACCTGTGTACGATTTCATTGGCACGCAATGCAGGATGAGAGAACATGCAAAGGTAAATATTTTGGCTCTTGGGCAAATGAGAGCCAGACGCCGAGTGTTGGCTTGTTTAATGGATGGCTGAAGCTGGAATGGCCCTCTTTTGAGCTCTATATTAAGCAGGGGGCCGTGTTTTTAAACGGTGAACAGAGAGCTCTTTGTGACCCATTCAGACGGGGTGTCTATCGAAGGTCCACTGTTGCTGTTCAGGCCAGACTTGAGTAGCTGGTGTTTAAACTCTCACGATAATAAGAAGTTGATGTGAATGAACTAACTGAATGAACTTCCTCATCTTTATGACAATGCAAAGCTTAAAAAGGGATAGTTCATCAAAAAATGAAGTTATGTTTTGTCACATGCATTGAAACCCCTTGAAGTGACAGTTCTGACATCTTGAACACTTGTAATGGAAAAGTGGACAATTAAACGTTTTAATTTTGTTTCTTAATACTTTCACATAATTCCAAATTTTTAATTTAATTTATTACTAAAACAATTCAGAGACTTTACAATCACTTTTTTTTCACATCAAATTTTATTTTATTTTTTAACCTTGACTCTAGGGCTGTCACTAATGATTATTTTGGTAATCGAGTAATCGGTCGATTATTCTGACAATTAATCGAGTAATTGGAAAACGTATTGTGGTAATAAAAATAGACCTAAGAGAACAATAGACTTTAAAATGACTTAAAATACGCATATAATAGCAATGAGGCAATAATAATTGGTTCAAATATATATATTTTTTTAAATCAAAAAAGAAATCTTATGGTTGTGTTGAACAGAACAGTTAAAATACATAATGTAATAAAATAATATAATCAAAACTTTTGTACATTGTTGTGCATCAAATTTACAGAAGTGCATTATGTGTTGCTAACAATGAACAGTAGCTTATTACGTGTAGGGATGTAACGATTACTGGTTTGACGATAAATCATGATACCCCACGGTTAGTATTACAGTTTCATATTTTAATTATCACTATAACCGTATTCTATTACCGCAATTTGAACAACTGAGGATAAATAAATACTGTCCAGCGCATAAAACACAGTTTTAAGTAACAGCAGCAGAGTGGTTTAGTTTTGTATGAAAACATGGAGGAAAAGCTGAGAGGTTTTAAAGTGTGCTAAGGGAGTTGTAGAAATCAATATATGGATGAATTAATTATATGAATGTACCTCTGAAGATTCTGACTGTCTTCAGAAAAGATTTGATAGCATTTTGTTTTCGTCTTCACTTCATGTAATACCTAATAAAGTAGTGTTTTAATCGCAATGCTGTTTTGTCCTCGGAGGTTACGGGAAACAGCTCTAATTCTACTGTTCCAAAAGCACCACCTAGTGTCAGAGAGTGGATTTACAGAGAGTTACATTTACATTCAGCCTGGGGGCAGTTTTTGTCTGGGCCAAAAAATGGACCGAATTTGCATGCCCTGCTATAAATTTTGACCGGTTGATGAAAAACAAGCTTATGTGGATTCTACACATTTAAACAATTCAGAAAAGGTATCTAGAATTATTTATGGAGCAGATAAAATTCATATAATAATTTATGAATCAATTATCATTTTGAATTGACCATTTTCTTTATTTAAAAGCTGAAATGTGAAGTTGACCATTTATGAAACTTTTTCAAAGCTTTATTTGAACATTTACATTAGATATTTGAACATGCTATGCTATTAGATCAAATGTTGTCAGACATGTTGTCATTTAAAATCCGGACATCATTGGCAATGTTATTGTTTTAGTGATTATGCAAACAAAAACTCATTTTATTTGTTGCTTGTTGATTTTAAATGTAAAACTCGGTTAAAACGATTTGTGTGTCAGTACTTTTTGGACATTTCCAGCACATTTGAACAATACCATGATAATACTGATAACCGTGATAATTTTGGTCACTATAATCGTGATAAGAAGTTTTCATACTGTTACATCCCTAATTACATGCATTTAGTAGCATATATTAATCTAGGATAATGTTAATTTCGTATACTAGGCATTTTTAATATTTAATGTTTATGTGAACATAGTTTTATGCATAAAGTTTAATTAACAATAATTATATAGTATACAGTAAATGGATTTGCATAAATGTGTGTATTTTGTTTATTGTATATTTATATAATAACTTCATTAATTAAATATTTTTTGTACATTGTTAGTTCATAATACATAATGCATTAATGAATAAAATCTGTTGGAAAATGGGGAGCTCCTTACAATAAGGTCCCATTAATTTAACTTTAGTTAATGTATTAACTAACATTACCAAAAACCAGCAATACATTTGTTACAGTATTTATAAATATTACTAGGTAATAAAAATACTTTTTTGTTTTTGTTTTGTGTTCATGTTAACTTGGGTCTATTAAATAATATTAACAGATACAATTTTTATTTAATAGTGTATTAATAAATGTTGCAATGTTTTCTAATCTTATAACTATTAATAATTAGGGTTGCAAAGGTTTCCAGAAAGAAACTTTCCAAAAATCCCTGGAATTAAAAAAAAAAAATCCTGGAAAGTTTCCAAAATTTCTGTAATGTTTCCGAAATTTACTGGAAATGTTCCACCTTTTTGCAACCCTAATATTAATTAATATAGTTTAATAAATGGAATCTTATTATAAAGTGTTACATTTTCATTTTGTTTTATATTTATAAAAAAACATTATGACATTACATTCAAAAACAGACAATACTATATTATGTAGTATATAAAAAATATTATATTATTATTATTTTAATGATATTGGTCACCCCCACTTCACATTTTCCCTGGAAAAATCATGAATGAATACTGTACATGCCTGCCACACTAAAAGTTAAAGGCAGTTACATCATTCAGCAAGATAAGAGGTTTATTACAGACTGAAAAACTGTCTTCAGAGCAGCTACTGTTAAACACTTCCACCCTTTTGGCGCACTTCACCAAATTGCTACCTTCAGTAATCAGCGTACTATACTACTCAAACAGTGTTGTGGCTGAGCCAGGGTCAAAAGTCCCGATCTGCCAGATAAAACATACTGTTGAGGATTATTTTCCTCTCGGGCAGGGAGAGATCTGGCTCTTTGCTATAATAGCTTTGCTAAGCCATTGTCTGCGGGAGTCGGGGCTAACAATCCTGCTTTGGCAGTGGAGAGTACTGCCTTATTGCTCAAACAGGGCTGGAACACTCTGCGCGAGATCTCTGCAGGACACGTCTGGTCTCATGGAAGGCGCTTGGAACCTGGTGAGAAGCTGTATTTGTTGAATGGCAGAGGAGAATGGTTTCATCATTCGCAAGTTAGCGAGCTTTTCACATCAGAGGCCAGCGGCACGACTCCGACCTTTTGTAGGCGAACCACAATAATGCAGGTGCATGTGTGACTACGCCCGTCTGAATCCTCGCTTCAACACTGCTGAAACTCACTGCTATATTTAGCACAAGAAATGCTGTTTAGAAACACCGGTGTTTAATGGTTGCTGTGTTAAAAAAGAGACACTGTAAAATTAATCTGTGAAATTTAAGGGGGAAAAAAGGGGAAGCTGTGGTTGCCATAACTTTAAAGGGGTCATATTATGTTGCTAAAAAGAACATTATTTTGTGTATTTGGTGAAATGAAATGTGTTTATGCGGTTTAAGGTAAAAAAAAAAAAAAACCTTATTTTCCACATACTGTACATTATTGTTTCTCCTCTATGCCCCGCCTTTCTGAAACGCTTTTTACAAAGCTCATCGGTCTGAAAAGCGAGGTGTGCTCTGATTGGCCAGCTATCCAGTGTGTTGTGATTGGCCGAATTCCTCAAGCGTGTGATGGAAATGCTACGCCCCTCACCATATGGTGATGCCGTGTCCCGGCCAGAGTGACGAGACAAAAACATGAAAACCCATTATAAACGAGGCATTTGTTGCATCCAGTGGGGACATAATTACGGATTATAATGACTTATACTGTCTTTGTACGCATTGCGTTGCATCGCGGCGCGTTAACATATAACCATATCTGCATTTGTGATCGGAGAAATGACAGACAACAAGCCCTACTCTACACTGCCCAAAAAACTCGCGTTTGAATCATCAGTGGCAAATTCTTTAAATATAAAAAACGTCAGAACAGCCGGCATTGTAGTCTACTCTCACAGGATCAGGAAACAGTCCTCCATAAAATGTGCTGCACACATCTGAATATTTGGGTTGAACTGTTCTGGAACAGTGCTGTAAATACAACTTAACCACTGATTTCTAGTCGTGTCCTCTTTTGGAAGGCCAAACAAAGTAGTTTCGCTTTCACAACGAAACAGAGTCACACACCGTGTCTACACCCACTCTACAAAATTACTCTGTAAATATACGTCCATGACATTTAATGTTTTGGCTTTCTTCTTTATGCATTTCTTTGACTAGAAAAAATATCAAAATCAAAATTTTTAGGCATGGACTTCTGGTAAGTTCACAATGCATGATCCTTCTGCCCTCCAAAACAATTTTGGCCAAAAGTTCTCCGGAAAATTTATCCGAAAATGTACTGTTTTGGTCAAATATTTTCGGTTCAGTCAAAATTTCATTGCATCACTATGAAAATGCAGCACATTTGCGTTACAAAAAAAGAACACAAACACAAAGCTGAGCTTCCAAAGACAGAAGTGATTTTGTTCATGTGCTGGCAATGGCATGGAGTATTTTTAGGCATTACTCTCTTTTTCATCTTTTTTATGTTTTATCCCTGTGCTTATCCCTCTGTCTGTGTTCAGATGCAGTCGCTCACTCTCTGAGGAGAACATCTGGATGTCTTAGCCTGGCACTGTTAATTAGAGCTCTCTGCAGTCACTCACTCCGTTCACACTGAAGTATTTATGGGTTTTCACGGTCATTTGAATGAACACAGAAAAGAATCTGTTCAGTCGAATTCATAAACACATTAAAATTCTGCAAAGGCAGAAATGAAACAAATCTTGGCCAAAAATGAATATGCGATTGTGTTCTTTGCACGACTGTTGTAGGGTGTCCAAAATTTTGTTGGCGTTAATGTTTACTAGTCTTTGTTTTTGAATCCACACATCACAGATTTCGTACTAATGGAGGAATCATAAAACATAAAACCCATCAAAACTTGGTCATATTTCCGAATCCAAAGAAAGAAACCAATTATATTTTGATTAAAGGAAATCATTCTTATTTTTAGGAAGGCTAAGGTCTTTTTTTCTTTTTTTCTTTTTGTTTTGAGATACAATTCGCATGACATGCAAGCAGATTTCACTGCAATTCTTATTACCATAATGCAAAAGTACTGTACTGCTTTTAATTTCATATCAACAGATATGCTTTTGCTTCTGCTTTAACTGCCTCCAAGAATTCGAGCAATAAGGACAGTTGACTAAAAACTGCTTACAGACGTGTTGTGGAAAGAAATTTAGATGTTAATTTCCTGCTGAATTATTTTATTTCAACATTTTATGGCAAGTCCTTTTAAATTCCTCTATAAAACATGTTAAATAATGCTGAAGAGACAGCATTTCCTGAAAGCTAAAGGCCACTGGTACTTCATAATAATGGCATCCCTGACCTTTACAGCTGCTGACAACAGAAAACTAGGGTTCGGCCTGCAGATTCTTCTTGATATGCTTCTAAGTGAGTAGCAGTCAGTCTGGTTTGTCAAGTGGGGTTCAATGGTGGAACCTCATTCTTTGGAATGATGAAGTTTTCAGTTTTCATACAAAGCTCTGACACAGCACGTTCAGAAGGGCGTTGGCCTTTTTTCAGGAAGAGCGTTATCTGACAAGGAACAAGTTTGTCCAGAAAAAGCTGTCATGAGCCGGAAAACCATCAGAGGACTGTATAGTTTAGATTTTCCGTCCGTGCCGTTTTATAATTCGGGGCTTTGTGGCTCAATGGCAGAAGATGCCGTTTATATGATATCTGATCGCGGAGCTCAAGTAGGCATCTGTAGATTACATCGGCCTTTACCAATTAAAATTTCTAGCACAGAAATAGTCTGCATGTCTGCTTGACATGTATCGCACAGTGGAGCTATTCTCATCTGGAAAGCGGCCTTTTCTCCAGCATTGAGAGTGGAGCGCTGTGTGGGAGACGTTGTCTGAGAGCGCTAATTGAATTTCACTTTCCGTCATCACCACACGCTCCTCTTTACTGACGATCCCGCTTGGCTCATCGCATATGTGTGGAGTTAGACGCGGGAATAACACTCCTCATTGTGACAAATATATAGACCTCATTTTGAGCAGAGTGCTTTGAGATGTTGGCATTGCTTTCATACCTTCAGAGATTATTTATTATCAAAACTTTATTTGGAAACATGATTGGATTTCGTAATCTGTTCTGCATCCAGGATGCTTGACTAGTTGTCCAAAAAAGGACACAAGTCCTTGTGTTAAAAACACATAATATTCAGAATTATATTTACTTCTTAACGTATTATTATTTTTAATAATAATATAAAAATGTAATAGTTACTTTAGTATAAAGAAATATTTTTTGATTAAATTTAGTTTATAGTTTATAAAATAAATATTTATATAAATAAGTAATAGTTTATAACAAACCAAATATTTGTTGATTTTGTGGTTTTGTATAGTTATTCATAAAGCACGACAAGCAAAATGTGCCCGTGTTGTTTGTTTTTAATTTCTTTTTGCTCTTCTATGCTTCCTTCCTTTTTCTCATTTCCTTTGCTTTATTTCTTGTTCTTTCTCTTTCGTGCATTTTCCTGTCTCCTTTCATTTTTTCCTGTCTCCATACATTTTTTACTTTTTTCCAAGTGTTTTTAGCATTTTATTTTTTATAAAATTTTAGGATTTTTATATTTCTTTAGTAATTAAGTGTTTAATTAATTTAGAAAGGAATCTGCACTGACAGCATGTTATTTATAAAATAAATGTTACAAATTGTTTTTTTTATTTGTTGATAAATAACCAAAATACTAGTATATTTAGTAGTTTTTCCACATAATTATTCATAAAACGTGGCAAGCAAAAATGTGCTGTTATTTTGTTTTTAATTTCTTTTTCAGTCTTATATGCTTTTTCTTGCTTTTTTTGCTTTTTATCTTGTTCTTTTCCTGTCTTTCTTCCTTACATTTTATTATTTTTTTTTAAATGTTTTTAGGATTTAAATTTTTCTAAAACTCTCTATATATATTTTTTATATTTACATTTTTATTAGTATTAAGTCGTATTTTCAAATTAATTTAGACAGAATTGTAGCACGCTGACAGTATGTATTTATTCATAGGGTGACAAGAAAGGCTTTTTTGTTATTCATTTCTTGTTTTATGTTTTTTTAAAAGCTTGATTAGTTTGTAATCTTGACAGAAAGTAATTGAAATAAATGGCCATGGCCTTCATCTTCATGGGGAGCCATTATTCACTTCTGTCTTCACATTTGCTTTGCAGGCTAATTGAGTGTGCAGCACTTTGTATGATAGCAGCTCACGTTAGAGTGTGATTATTGATGTTTGAATTAAGGTTTTGTGCATTGATCACACTTCGGCTAATGCCTCTATTTTAGTGCAGCTTGATCAATGTGGCACTATAGGACTTGTTGTTGAAACACATCAATACAGTCTTCCAGAACAACTGTGCGGTGCTTCCATATATCTTCACAGTATTTAGTCATAAACGCTGTTTTCATTGTATTTCTTGTGTTTCATTAGGTCTTCTGCAGCTCACTGTAATACTGATGCTATTGAAGAAGTCTGACTTCCAGCTATAAAATACACAAACGTTTCAAACCTTTTTTTGTCTTCTTTATTTTTTTTTTGTCTGTGATACTTCCTTCCTTCTTTCCTGTCCTTCTTTTTCCCTTTTTTTCATTTGCTTCCTTCCATTCCTCTTATTAACCCTTTCCCTTCCTTCCTCCTTTCCTACTTTTTCTGTTTCTTATGCTTCCTTCCTTTTCTTCCATTTTTACTTTTTTCTTGATTTCTATGTCTGTTATGCTTCCTTCCTGTCCTTCCTTTTCCTTTGTTGCTTTCTTTCTTACTGTTTTTGCATTTTATGCTTCTTTCCATTCTTATTATTCACCCTTTCTTCCTGTTGCTTCTTTTTCTGTCTCTTATGTTCCCTTTCCTTTCCTTTTTTCTTTTCCTTTCCTTTCTTTTCCTATCCTATTCTTTTCCTTTTCTTTTCCTTTCCTTTCTTTACCTTCCCTTCCCTTCCATTCCATTCCATTCCATTCCATTCCATTCCCTTTCCTTTCCTTTCCTTTCCTATCCTATTCTTTCCTTTCCTTTCCTTTCCGTTCCTTTTCTTTCCTTTTATTTTCTTTCCTTTTCTTTTCTTTTCTTTTCTTTTCTTTTCTTTTCTTTTCTTTTCTTTTCTTTTCCTTTAATTTCATTTTCCTTTCCTTTCTTTTCCTTTCCTTTCCTTTTCCTTCCCTTTCCTTTCCTTTCCTTTCCTTCCCTTTCCTTTCCTTTCCTTTCCGTTCCTTTTCTTTCCTTTTCTTTTCTTTCCTTTTCCTTTAATTTCATTTTCCTTTCCTTTCTTTTCCTTTCCTTTCCTTTCCGTTCCTTTTCTTTCCTTTTCTTTTCTTTCCTTTTCCTTTAATTTCATTTTCCTTTCCTTTCTTTTCCTTTCCTTTCCTTTCCGTTCCTTTTCTTTCCTTTTCTTTTCTTTCCTTTTCCTTTAATTTCATTTTCCTTTCCTTTCTTTTCCTTTCCTTTCCTTTCCGTTCCTTTTCTTTCCTTTTCTTTTCTTTCCTTTTCCTTTAATTTCATTTTCCTTTCCTTTCTTTTCCTTTCCTTTCCTTTCCGTTCCTTTTCTTTCCTTTTCTTTTCTTTCCTTTTCCTTTAATTTCATTTTCCTTTCCTTTCTTTTCCTTTCCTTTCCTTTCCGTTCCTTTTCTTTCCTTTTCTTTTCTTTCCTTTTCCTTTAATTTCATTTTCCTTTCCTTTCTTTTCCTTTCCTTTCCTTTCCGTTCCTTTTCTTTCCTTTTCTTTTCTTTCCTTTTCCTTTAATTTCATTTTCCTTTCCTTTCTTTTCCTTTCCTTTCCTTTCCGTTCCTTTTCTTTCCTTTTCTTTTCTTTCCTTTTCCTTTAATTTCATTTTCCTTTCCTTTCTTTTCCTTTCCTTTCCTTTCCGTTCCTTTTCTTTCCTTTTCTTTTCTTTTCCTTTAATTTCCTTTTTTCTTTTCCTATCCTATTCTTTCCTTTCCGTTCCTTTTCTTTCCTTTTCTTTTCTTTCCTTTTCCTTTAATTTCATTTTCCTTTCCTTTCCTTTCTTTTCCTTTCCTTTCCTTTTCCTTTCCTTTCCTTTCCTTTCCTTTCCTTTCCTTTCCTTTCCTTTCCTTTCCTTTCCTTTCCTTTCCTTTCCTTCTCTTTCCTTTCCTTTTTTCTTTTTTCTTCCCTTTCCTTTCCTTTTTTCTTTTCTTTTCTTTTCCTATCCTATTCTTTCCTTTCCTTTCCTTTCCTTTCCTTTGCTTTTCTTTTCCTTTAATTTCCTTTTCCTTTCCTTTTCTTTTCCTTTAATTTCCTTTTCCTTTCTTTTCTTTTCCTTTCCTTTCCTTTCCTTTCCTTTCCTTTGCTTTTCTTTTCCTTTAATTTCCTTTTCCTTTCTTTTATTTTCCTTTCCTTTCCTTCCCTTTCCTTTCCTTTTTTCTTTTCCTATCCTATTCTTTCCTTTCCTTTTCTTTTCTTTTCCTTTAATTTCCTTTTCCTTTCCTTTCATTTAATTTCATTTAATTTCCTTTATTTTCCTTTTCCTTTCTTTTCCTTTCCTACCCTTCCCTTCCCTTTCCTTTCCTTTTTTCTTTTCCTATCCTATTTTTTCCTTTCCTTTCCTTTTCCTTTCCTTTCCTTTCCTTTCCTTTCCTTTCCTTTCCTTTCCTTTCCTTTCCTTTCCTTTCCTTTCCTTTCCTTTCCTTTCCTTTCCTTTCCTTTCCTTTCCTTTCCTTTCCTTTTTTCTTTTCCTATCCTATTCTCCTTTCCTTTCCTTTCCTTTCCTTTCCTTTCCTTTCCTTTCCTTTCCTTTCCTTTCCTTTCCTTTCCTTTCCTTTCCTTTCCTTTCCTTTCCTTTCCTTTCCTTTCCTTTCCTTTCCTTTCCTTTCCTTTCCTTTCCTTTCCTTTCCTTTCCTTTCCTTTCCTTTCCTTTCCTTTCCTTTCCTTTCCTTTCCTTTCCTTTCCTTTCCTTTCCTTTCCTTTCCTTTCCTTTCCTTTCCTTTCCTTTCCTTTCCTTTCCTTTCCTTTCCTTTCCTTTCTTTTCCTTCCCTTTCCTTTCCTTTCCTTTCCTTCCCTTTCCTTTCCTTTTTTCTTTTCTTTTCTTTTCCTATCCTATTCTTTCCTTTCCTTTCCTTTCCTTTCCTTTGCTTTTCTTTTCCTTTAATTTCCTTTTCCTTTCCTTTTCTTTTCTTTTCCTTTAATTTCCTTTTCCTTTCTTTTCCTTTCCTTTCCTTTCCTTTCCTTTCCTTTCCTTTCCTTTCCTTTCCTTTCCTTCCCTTCCCTTTCCTTTCCTTTTTTCTTTTCCTATCCTATTCTTTCCTTTCCTTTTCTTTTCTTTTCCTTTAATTTCCTTTTCCTTTCCTTTCATTTAATTTCATTTAATTTCCTTTATTTTCCTTTTCCTTTCTTTTCCTTTCCTACCCTTCCCTTCCCTTTCCTTTCCTTTTTTCTTTTCCTATCCTATTCTATCCTTTCATTTTCTTTTCTTTTCCTTTCATTTCCTTTCATTTCATTTCATTTCCTTTCTTTTCCTTTAATTTCCTTTTTTCTTTTCCTATCCTATTCTTTCCTTTCATTTCATTTCCTTTCATTTCCTTTCATTTCATTTCATTTCCTTTCTTTTCCTTTAATTTCCTTTTTTCTTTTCCTATCCTATTCTTTCATTTCCTTTCCTTTTCTTTTCTTTTCCTTTAATTTCCTTTTCCGTTCCTTCCCTTCCCTTCCCTTTCCTTTAATTTCCTTTCCTTTCATTTCCTTTTCCTTTTCCTTTTCCTTTCCTTTCATTTCATTTCATTTCATTTCATTTCCTTTCCTTTCCTTTCTTTTCATTTCATTTCATTTCATTTCATTTCATTTCATTTCATTTCATTTCATTTCATTTCATTTCATTTCATTTCATTTCATTTCCTTTCCTTTCCTTTCTTTTCCTTTCCTTTCCTTTTTTCTTTTCCTATCCTTTCCTTTTTTCTTTTCCTATCCTATTCTTTTCTTTTCTTTTCTTTTCCTATCCTTTTCTTTTCCTTTCCTCTCCTCTCCTCTCCTCTCCTCTCCTCTCCTCTCCTTTCCTTTTTTCTTTTCCTATCCTATTCTATCCTTTCCTTTTCCTTTCATTTCCTTTCATTTCATTTTATTTCCTTTCTTTTCCTTTCTTTTCCTTTAATTTCCTTTTTACTTTTCCTATCCTATTCTTTCATTTCCTTTCCTTTTCTTTTCCTTTCATTTCCTTTCCTTTCATTTCATTTCCTTTCTTTTCCTTTAATTTCCTTTTTTCTTTTCCTATCCTATTCTTTCATTTCCTTTCCTTTTCTTTTCCTTTCATTTCCTTTCCTTTCATTTCATTTCCTTTCTTTTCCTTTAATTTCCTTTTTTCTTTTCCTATCCTATTCTTTCATTTCCTTTCCTTTTCTTTTCTTTTCCTTTAATTTCCTTTTCCTTTCCTTCCCTTCCCTTCCCTTCCCTTTCCTTTCTTTTCCTTTTCCTTTTCCTTTCCTTTCCTTTTTTCTTTTCCTATCCTATTCTTTTCTTTTCTTTTCTTTTCTTTTCCTATCCTATCCTATCCTTTTCTTTTCCTCTCCTCTCCTCTCCTCTCCTCTCCTCTCCTTCCCTTCCCTTTCCTTTCTTTTTTCTTTTCCTATCATATTCTTTCCTTTCCTTTCCTTTCCTTTCCTTTCCTTTCCTTTCCTTTCCTTTCCTTTCCTTTCCTTTCCTTTCCTTTCCTTTCCTTTCCTTTCCTTTCCTTTCCTTTCCTTTCCTTTCCTTTCCTTTCCTTTCCTTTCCTTTCCTTTCCTTTCCTTTCCTTTCCTTTCCTTTCTGTCCTGTCTCATCCTTACCTTTCCTTTCCTTTCCTTTACCTTCCTTTCCTTTCATTTCATTTCCTTTCTTTTCCTTCAATTTCCTTTCTTTTCCTTTTCCTTTTCCTTTCCTTTCCTTTCCTTTCTTTTCCTTTAATTTTCTTTCCTTTCCTTTCCTTTCCTTTCCTTTCCTTCCTGTTCCTCTTTCCTGTTCTTCATAATGGCTTTCTTTTTATACATTTTCCTGTCTTTGCTTTTCTCTTCTCCTTGCTTCCTAATTTCCCTGGCTTTCCTCTTAGCCTTTTTTATTCCCACTGTTAACTTTGTGACCTAAATGCTCCCTCTTTTCTGTCCATGGATAAAAAGTCGCTGTATGGCTCATGAACACAGATACTGGCAGATTAATTTTTCAATTGGAAAGATTAGAGATGCCCCATTGTCACCCGTCTCCCGGCAAAAACAATTTTCTGCGCCTTATTTATCATCACACAATCAGGCGCACAGAGAGCTGCACCACTACCAGTTCAGTCTTGGCAAGATGCCCATCGATGGAGGTGGAGCATGAAACACACGGTCGGTCAGTTTCAAGAGTGCTCAGACGCAGCGGTTGAGTGCCCACTAGAGACTGAATTATCATTTTGGAATTGGAGGGAAAGAGCTGGTGTTTAACAGAGATTGTTTTCATCCATTGTGCTTCCAGGACTAATAAATGGTAGACCTAGAGCTGCTTTCATAGTCACTTTCCTGAGATCCTTGACTCATGCATTGTCAGGAACTGCTCGCTGACCGCTTCCATCAGGCCCGTTAAAATGATTACGTAATTGCCTTATCTCAGCTATTTGACTGATTACTGTGCACTTTAAATTCCAGACACATGTTGCTGTTTCAGATAAGGGCTTTTAAATGAGTGTCTTTATTTACTGTTTTAATATTTTAAATTGCCTAATATTTTTCTAGATATGTTTATCATTTGACCTGACCCTCTGGAATATTTTTCAAAGCCTCAAAAAAAACAAAAAACATTCATTTCATTTCTTTTAAATTCTATATGAACTAAAAGGCTTGCATAGAAAATGACATGAACGAGACTTCAAAGTTTTCAAGAAAACTGACTGCAATATTTTTTGAACGAATAGTTCTTTTTGTAAATAATTAATAATTGTAGAATGATTGGAGAGATTTTTTGGAGAGTATGTCCTCACTAAATGAGGACATAAATACATGAACATCTACAGAACTGCTCTGATGAGAGTCACTTCATGAGCATTTCACGGCCAACCCGTCAAAAGATAAATTAAATGAATGTTTTATGTTATCATTTGATTACCAGAAAAATTGAAGTACATAACACAGAATTTCTGGGGGGGGGGGAATGTTTCCTAGTGTCCTATTATTATTATTATGATTCTCAATTTAATTAAACCATTAAAATGGAATCCATAAAAATGAAAACAGAAAAAAAAGAGACAAATAAAATGTATTTCATAAGGGCCCTAAAATAATTTTTGTTAAAGTTGTAATAAATTGCTGTTAACTTAAATTAATTAGACAAGCTTTTTGAATAATACAATTGAATTTAACCATTACAACAGAGTCCAGAAAATTTTTATTAAATTAAAATACAATTTGGAAATTAAATAAAATAAAAAAATTGGAAATAAAATAAAATTTGGAAAAAAATATTTTTCACATTTCTCTTTCTTATTAATTCAAGCTCGTTCAACTATTACTACAAACACTGCTATTATAAATAATATTATTTTAAATAAAATATTTTACAGTTTGTCAAAATAAAATTTTGTAGGCTTTGCATACACAGGCACCCCTCGAAAGCCTGAAATCACAGAGTCCCCACATATCAATTCCCAAATTAACCCCTGATGATAATTGCTGGCCAAAATGTCTTGATCATGACAGCACTAGCTTTCCTTTGTTCACTACAGACATTCATAGAAGATGGAAATTTCCATGAAAAAAACACAAGGCAGCTGCTGAGAGATTTGATGAGATTAGAGAATAAAAGCAGTAAAGTGTTGGATTCACATTGCAAGTCCTGTTTTATTATAATGCCAGAGGCCGTATGTTGTGTGGTCTCGTCTGATGGCCAGTTAGACACATCAACTCTCTGCATCACGTGATGATTTAATTGAAAAATGATTGCTGGTTGAGGTACGCTTGCTTCTGGTGACGGCACTACAGCAGCATGTTAGCGACCTTGCTTTTCTTGTTTTTCCTGCTTTTCTTTTCTTCCATCTCTAAATGTGGATCACAGAGCAGCAGTGCAGTGTGTGGTGGTCCAGTGGAAATGGATTTACCCTGTGACCAGCAACACTGGATGGGGATTTCATGATGACGGCTGCGGTTATTGTTTACAGAGCTGGGAGTTAAGGTTGTGTCATTTCCTCCCCCGCAGCCGTGGAGTTGAGTGATCATCGGTAAACTGGTGCGTGATGCTGAGCTGCGCCTGTTATCTGTATTTCTCTCTCTCGGAGGCGGGTCAGAGATAAAGCGAGCATGGTGTTGTTGTTCTCCTGCCGGAGCCCGTTGAGGATGTAGATGTGTCAGCGGTGATTCACAGAGCGCTGAGGTGATGGAGAAAAGCAGCCCACCTTGTGCATCCAAACACTCCGAGCATTAAACTGTCACTGCTATTAACTCTCTCAGAGCCTCAACTGGATGTGCTAGTGTGATAATGGTTTGTGGTGTGAGTGTGACATGTGGCTTAGTACATTAAAACAAAGAAAACATCTAATACTGCTGCAGAGACAGACAAATAAATAACTACACAGTTTACCATTCAAATGTTTGGGATCAGTAATATTTAATGTTTTTGAAAGTCTCTTATGCTTGTCAAGGCTGCATTTATTTATAATCATTTATAATAATAATTTCATTTAATAAAAAATATTTTTACAATTTAAAAAAACTTTTCTATGTGAATATATTGTAAAATGTAATTTATTTCTGTGTTGCAAAGCTGAATTTTCAGCATCATTAATCCAGGCTTCAGTGTCACATGATCCTTCAGAAATCATTCTAATATGTTAATTTGCTGCTCAAGAAACATTTCTTATTATTATCAATGTTGAAAACAGTTGTGTTTTTTTATTTTATTTAAAAAAAATTTAAAGAGATACTTTTTTTGGATTTCTTGAACAGAAAGTTAGAAAAAACAGCATTTTAAAAGATATATATATTAATAAATAATCTTTAAATAAACTTAAATAATATAAATTTTATAATATAAATGTATAAATTAAAAATAAATACAATTGTATATATATATATATATATATATATATATATACACACATATTCATGTACACAGTGTTTTTAATTTAACAGTATATATTAATAAAATAATGTATTTTTATATTATAATAATATATATTAATAAAATAAACTTTATTTCAATTAATCATATACATATATCAAATTTTTACTGTTAAAATAAAAGATTATTTGTAAAATTATTTATATATATATATATATATATATATATATATGTACAGTGTAACGCGAGTTACGTAATCAGATTACTTTTTTCAAGTAACTAGTAAAGTAACGCATTACTTGTTAATTTACAAGAGAATATCTGAGTTACTTTTTCAAATAAGTAACGCAAGTTACTTTTGTTTCCAATTTATTGACTGACAGCTCTCCTTTCCCCATGTTGAGAGAAATCAGAAGATATTACTGTAGTTCTAAAATAAATATGAATATGCATGAATTCATCTCACTCACACAAAAAACAGATTCCGTATTCCTCAAAATTAATAATAGTAATGCAACTCAGAATGACGCAAACCTGCAATAATTAAATGTTAAACAACACAAATATGCTTTATGTATTTAGTCCCATTCTATTAACCAATGTCTTTGCTTCTGACCTTCGATGATCCAGTTCAACCATACTAATAAGCACAAATTACTTCTTCTGCATTCTACTGTACGGACGTAAATGTACTTTCCCTTCAGCCTGAGCCTTATTCATTTCACTTCTGGTGTGACAAGGCTTTTATATTTGCCAAAAATATAACTTTTTTATTTTAAAAA
>NW_015505413.1:442553-455526 GCF_001515645.1 Sinocyclocheilus grahami
CCCCACACTGTATATATGTATATATATATATATATATATATATATATATATATATATGTCTTTTATTTTATCTGTAAAAACAACTTTTTACCAGTTATGACTGAACATTTTAAATGACTTCTAACAGAAATACCTGTTTATTATCTGTGACTTATAATGTGGAGATAGCCTTCAAAATGTATTTGTGACAATGTATTGCAAAGATTTTCACGAATGCAGCACTTTTGTTTCTTGTCTGTGTTTGTGTTATTCTTCTTCAGTGAGGGTTGAATAAATGCTCTTCTCTTTCTGCAGGTCCAGATACGACAGCGTCTTTGCTCCGTGAGAAGGTCTGGACAGGAGCAGGACGTGAGCGCTGACGGTACGTGACCCCTCTCTCTAGACCTCTCAAACAAGGCCGTCCTGAGTGGGTCAGGCTCATAAATCAGCAGTCCTCCGGACCACCGCACCATTCTCGCATCTGTTCGCTCAGGTTTATTTTGAGGACATGCTTTATGGGTGTGGAGCACAGAAACTCTTCCCCCACTGCTTCTTTTGGGAATAATTAGTACAGGGTGATCTGGACGCGGTTCAAGTGTTGAGTCTTAGTTTGTCAGAATGTATTTGCCCTCACAGCCGCTGGTGTTTGTTGATGAAACATAATTGTTATTGGGAAATGCCATGTTTTACACCATTTACAATCCATGTGGCCGTTGGGATGCAATTGAACATTGAGGAGGATTGTAGGTTTACATGCTTGTTTCCATGTATCTCTTTGGAGATGTTTAGTTAAACGTGAACTGTTCACTCCTGAGAGCCTGTTTGAGCCTTCGCTTTGCTTAAAGGCATAGAAACATACAATGAAAGTAAATGGAGACCAATGCTATTTTTTGGATCTCATTGACGTTTAATATACAGATCAAGACAGAAGAAAAAGTCACACATGGTTTGGAACTTGCAGTGTCTTTCAGAGTGAAGTGTGGCGCTGCTTTCTTACACATGAGCAGCTCATGATCATGATGAGTTTGGGTCGCTTTAATGTGCGTTTGGAAACGTAACATATGCCCTCCCAAACTTCTGATGAGTAGTGCTTATCTACAAAAAAAAGCGAGAAGCTTTAAGGGCTCCCTGCAATATGTTTTTCAAAAAAAGTTCAGTTGTTTGACGTTTGAAAATAAAGAAGCTAAGACAGCCATAAATATTCTTATTCTAATTTTACAGTTGAAATGTGAAATTAATCTATTAATATTTTTTATCATTATTATTTGTTTTATTATATCAAAATTATATAATTTTACAGTGAAATATTACAATAGTACTATTGTTATTAACTATTATTAATTTTTATCATTATTATTTATATTATATTATATAAAATTATATATTTTACAGTGAAATATTACACTAGTAGTGTTTTTTTGTAATAATAGTAATAATAATAGTTGTTGGTTTTTCTTAAGTGCACAATTTTATTGTGCAGTGAAATACTAAAATAGTAATATTTATTTTGTTTGTAGTAATTTGTATTTAGCAATAATAATAATAATAGTTGTTTGTTGTTCTAATTTTTTCCTTAAATGTGCAATTTTATTTTGCAGTGAAATATTAAAATAGTAATATTTATTTTGTTTGTAGTAATTTTTCTTTTTTTATAATCATCATCATCATTTAATATTGTATTTTCTTATTTTTGCTTATTGTAGTTATTTTTTAAAATGTAGCCATATTGTTGTATAATCACAATCTTGCAGCCCTACCAGATTGTGTTACCCCAGAACAGTTTTCCGGAAGTTCTCAGATTGTTCTGTTCTGATGGGTTACAGGTGTGAGTCTCAGCATTGCTCATGATCTACAACTGAATCCTATACAGACTACTGGTGAAGTAATCACACAGCTTTATGTCTGCACAGGGATGGCTCATTCTCAAGCATCCACTGACACAGGAAAGGCCTATTTATCACACCTACTAAGTTGTGATTGTGAAGGGAAGGGCCTTGAGCAAAAAATAAGCAAGTAATGCTTGTGGGTAGCATTGATCTTGTCTTGGCCTGGGCAGAAATTTACCAATCAACATTGTGTTGAGTCTGTTGGTTCTGGCTCGCTCTGGCTCTGTGCGCTGGAGTGGATGTTGAGAGCGGACTCTGCTCAGGTAATGGAGTGTGTCGCTGTTCTACAGACCAACGCGCTCCGACTTCCTGCTCAAATGGTGGCTAATCAGTCTCCGCTGGTTTCAACTGCAAGCGTGAGTAAGTTGCGAAGACTAACAACTTGTGTTCGCTTGAATCTGCTTTACTCTTCTGTCTTGTAACCCTCGATTTGTGAGCCATAGAGATAAATTAACGCGATTCACTCGCCCAAAGCCTGCCATCATCACTCTACTTCCCCCAGGATGCTTGGTGGAGCAGATGCCAAGCCCCGCTCTCAGAGCAACACACTGACTCACACTCGCTCACACATGCTGACACACTCACACGCTGACACACTCACACACGCTCACACACACTCACACATGCTCTCACACGCTGACACACACTCACACGCTGTCACACAGGCTGACACACACTCACACGCTGACACACACTCACACACGCTGACACACGCTCACACACACTCACACACTGACACACACTCACACACGCTGACACACGCTCACACACACTCATACACGCTCGCACACGCTGACACGCGCTCACACACACTGACACACGCTCTCACATGCTGACACACACTGACACATACTCACACACGCTCACACACACTGACACGCTCACACCCTGACACGCTCACACACGCTCACACACACTCTCACACTCTCACACGCTCACACACACTCACACACGCTCACACACACTGACACGCTCACACACACTCACACGCTGTCACACACGCTGACACACACTCACACGCTGACACACTGACACACACTCACACACTGACACACACTCACACACGCTCACACACACTGACACGCTCACACACACTGACACGCTCACACACACTCACACGCTGTCACACACGCTGACACACACTCACACGCTGACACACGCTCACACACGCTCGCACACGCTGACACGCGCTCACACACACTGACACACGCTCTCACACACTGACACGCTCACACACTGACACGCTCACACACGCTCACACACACTCACACACACTCACACGCTGACACACACTCACACACACTGACACACACTCACACACACTCACACACACACACACACGCACACACACACACACACACACACCCACACCCCACGCTCACACACACTCACACACTGACACACACTCACACACGCTGACACACGCTCACACACGCTCGCACACGCTGACACGCGCTCACACACACTGACACGCTCACACACGCTCTCACACACTCACACACACTCACACGCTGGCTCACACGCTCACACACACTCACACATGCTCACACACACTCACACGCTGGCTCACACACTGACACACACGCTCACACACACTGACACACACTGACACACGCTCTCACATGCTGACACACACTGACACATACTCACACACGCTCACACACACTCTCACACACTGACACGCTCACACACACTCACACGCTCACACACACTCACACGCCCACTCACACGCTCACACACACGCTCACACACGCTGACACACACTGACACACGCTCTCACATGCTGACACACACTGACACATACTCACACACGCTCACACACACTCTCACACACTGACACGCTCACACACACTCACACGCTCACACACACTCACACGCCGACTCACACGCTGACACACACGCTCACACACGCTGACACACACACTCACACACTGACACACACTCACACGCTGACACACGCTCACACACACTCACACACTGACACACACTCACACACGCTGACACACACGCACACTCACACACTGACACACGCTCACACACACTGACACACACTCACACGCTGACAAATACTCACACACACAGACACGCTCACACACGCTGACACACACTCTCACACGCGCTGACACACACTCTCACACGCGCTGACACACGCTCACAACACGCTGACACACACTCACACGCTGACACATACTCACACACGCTCACACACACTCTCACACACTGACACTCACACACACGCTGACACACACTCACACGCTGACACACACACTCACACACGCTGACACACGCTCACACACACACACTCACCCACGCTCACACACTGACACATACTCACACACACTCTCACACACTGACACTCACACACACGCTGACACACACTCACACGCTGACACACACACTCACACACGCTGACACACGCTCACACACACACACTCACCCACGCTCACACACTGACACATACTCACACACACTCTCACACACTGACACTCACACACACGCTGACACACACTCACACGCTGACACACACACTCACACACGCTGACACACGCTCACACACACACACTCACCCACGCTCACACACTGACACATACTCACACACACTCTCACACACTGACACTCACACACACGCTGACACACACTCACACGCTGACACACGCGCACACACACACTCACGCACGCTCACTCACGCACACGCTGACACACATGCTCAGGAAGCGGCCAATCCACGTGAGTGTATTCCCAGGCTGCCTCTCATATTCCTGCGCGCTCATCTCTCTCCATCAAACACACACACACACACACAAACACTCTCTCTCTCTTTCGCCGCAGTGTCCTTGAGAATCCAGTGACTTTGTCAGCCCGCGCCTCTATCTCTGCGGTTTTGCTACATCTGACATTTCAGCGTTAATTGTTAGTCCTGCATTAGTAACAGACTAACGTTGGTTTATTCTCCACACACTTTTAGTCGCCAATTAAAATATTCATTACCTCTTTGAAACATTAAGTAAGCTAAATTCCTTGAATATCTTTATTTCTGTTACAGATTCATTTATTATTATGATTATTATTATTAAAAATACTAGTAGTAGTTATTATTATTATTATTATTATGTAGTAGTAGTAGTTTTAATAATATAACAAAACTGTAATGTATTATTTTATTAATATATTATAAATAATAAAACTAAAATAATTAAAAGTATTATTATTATTAAAAATACTGGTTATTATTATAGTGTAGTAGTAGTAGTAATAATATAACAAACCTGTAATGTATTATTTTATTACTATAATATAAATAATAAAACTAAAATAGTTAAAAGTATTATTATTATTATAAAAAATAGTAGTTATTATTACAATGTAGTAGTAGTAGTAGTGGTAATAATATAACAAAAGTAATGTATTTTGTGTTACTATATTAAAATTAAAAAATGTTTTTTCCCTTATATAAATTGTCATAATATAACAGGGACCCTACTTTATACTTTAGGTGATGATCAAGTGTTGAAGTACCTTATGTTAGAATTAATTTAATTTATATGTGCAGTAGTATACTGTAGTATATTCATATATTTTCCTGTTTCACAGTATCCTTATTTTTGTGTCGTTTTCCCAAATCTCCATCTAATCAGAAATGGCCATCTGACGTTTGACATCCTTGGAGCCTCTCTCTTTCTTTGTCATTTCCTGTGAAGGAGTTTGCGCTACTGTGTTTCTTTGTGTAGTCTTTGTTCTCTGCCAGGCTTTGCTATTCCCGCCTCATATCTGTTTTCATCATTTTCAGATGTGTTGTGGACGGGGCTGAATAGGTCTGTCTTGAAAGGGCTGTTCAGTGGAAGACATAAACATGAGAGAGAGAGAGCTGCTTGAATTTCTGATTAACACTCTGTCTGCCGCTGGGACTGAGGACAGTCAGCGACTGCGGCTGATGAATACAGATAAACACTCATACTCCAGTCATGTTAGCCATAACTTAAACTATACAGCGAGATGCAACACCAAAACCAAGTGCGTGGCAGTAAGAGGTTTCATGCGGTCTTTAATCTCTGTGTGTTGTTGTGTAAGCGGTCAGACGTGCCTCTGTCTGTAATAAAGCATCTCAATTCTCAGCCTCTCACTGCAATAAGAGCTGCTCCATCTGTCCGTCTCTCTCTCTCTCTCTCGCTGCTCCTGTCTTGCATTCGTCGCTCTGGGAATCAGGGAGCTGCTGCTGGAGGGATGTAGCCATGACGACAATTCCCGCGGGATGAGCCGGCACAGAGTCTCACTTTTTCTTGCCCATCTTGCCGCGCAATCTCTCTCTTTTTCCCCCTTTCTGTCTTTTTTCTTTCTTTCAGTGTTTCAGTATCTTATAACTACTGTTCAAACTGGTGCTTTTCGGGGTAACACAAGTTCACATTCATTTTTTTGTCAGGCCAGCAAGAACAGAAAAAAATAATAAATAAATAATGATTATAAAAATATCTAATTAAAAATATAAAATAATAATGCTGATAAATGATTATAAATGGAAAAAAATATTGGTGTATTTGTGTACTAGATTGGCCAGTAGTTATAAACATAAACAAACAAATGAATTAATGAATAAATAAATTAATAATTAATTAATTAAACAAACAAATAAATAGATAGAAATAAGAAAAGAGCCATACAAAACTAATAAAGAAACGAAATTAAATAATTAAATTAAGAAGAAAATTAAGAAAATGTTTAAAACTGCAGCAAAGATTATAAATACAAATATAAAAATATTGAATAATAATTCTAAATGGAATTAAGAACACTGAGAAACTAAGGAAGTAAACAAAAATTAAATAATTAAATGAAAAATTAAATGAGAAAAAGCTTAAAAATTAAAAATACCATTTAAAAACTAAAGTATATATATATATATATATGTATGTATATATATATAAAATAAATAAAAAAATTACAAATATCAATGAATAATTATAAGTGGAAATAAATAAAGAACAATGCAAAACTATGTAATCAAGCAATAATTAAATAGATTTTATTTGGAAAAAATAAATTTTATATATAAATAAAAATCTAAACAAGTAAATAAAATAATTAATTCAGTGAAATGTCGCATACATTGATTATTAACATTAATTAATTAATTTATTTATTTAAAAAAGGGACAATGTACATTAATCAACATTCATGAGTGTAACTGTACCCAAATTAGCCCGAAGGCATGTTTTCATTGGTAGTCCCTTTGCCAGATGTTATTAGGTGTAAAAACTGGAGAAAAGAAAATAAACAAAACAGAAGGACAATAACAACAAAATAGAACCAAAAATGATGAACAACTCTCTAAGATACAATTAAACAACAGATTATACAAAATGACAGAAAAAAAGTAAATATAAAAAGCAACTTAAAAATCTAATTAAAAAAATCCAAATAAACCAACGTTAATGTTCACATTGCTGATTATGAAGAAGTCATTTCTTAAAATTATACTTAAATGAATTAAACTATATGCATTCTCTAATTGATTGTGGTATTGAGTTCCACTGATGTAATGCTCTGAATGAAAAAATCTCATGTAATTGAACATTGCATCAAGCCAAAATAGCAGAGAAAACTGGAACGAGTCGTCCTGCAAACACATGGACAGAGAAAATATCTCTATACTGTCTGATCGACACATTCGTCTCAGAAACACACTGATGCAGCTCTGAGTCAATGTGGTTAAAACGCAGGATGCGAGGTGATGAATATGTCAAGAGGAGAGTGGTGTGCACTGGAAATGGGGTCAGGGGTCAAAACTGCAGCTTATACACAGAGATGAACACATCCTCCTGTTTCTCCACTGCTGCGTCTGATGGCCCCGGGGTCGCTGAACTCTGCTAGGAATTCAGCATTTTGCTGAGACAAGCCGATTTTCACCTCCTCATACACAAACACACACACACTGCTCTATCGTCATGCTACACACATACACACACACTGCTCTCCTGTCATGCTACACACACACACACACACACACACACACACACTGCTCTCCCGTCACGCTACACACACACACAAAGCTCTTAAGCCCCTATCTGTTTTCCATTCACACTTTCACTGAACCTCCCAGGAGCTGCACACCTCCATAACCAAGAATGAGCTTAAGTTTGTAAAGGCATACTACCAGCGCTAGACACAACATTTAATATATTTACCACGGTTATTGTTGACCAAATAATTTTTTGGCATGAAAATGTTTTAAGAGAAAATATGTGTAGGTAAATATTGCTGTTAGTTACTGCATATTGTGGTATTAGAGCATATAAATGAAAATGAACAAACATCATTCATGTGTTTAATTTAGTGATAAATTGTGTGGAAGATAGGGATGCACGATATTATCGGACCAATATCGGAATCAGCCGATAATGGCTTTAAATATAAATATCGGCATCGGTATGTCGATGTCTTGCCGATAAGAGGAAAACATGTTTCTGCAAATGCATGAAATAAAATCAATAATTCAGCCAAAAATGCAGTCAAAACACAGGCACCAAGGAAGGGGTTACACACTAAAACATCAAGAAAACAAAACGGACACACACTCAGTAGTGGTCGACCGATATATCGTCAAGGCCGATAAGTTTTCCTGTTTGGCCGATGCGTTCGTTTTTTTTGATGGCGCGACAGATTTTTATTTTGACGGCGCTGACAGCGGCAGCATTCTCCCTCTTGTTCGCCGTTGTCATTAATAGTTCTGTCTAATATGGATAGAAGTCTGTCTAATAATAAACAAATCTTTGAATGACTAATGTACATTTAATTTCTCAAAGCTTGCAAACTTAGTCGGATCCAGTTGTGAGATCTTGTGAAGTGTGCATTTGTATCCTGCACGATCGCGTGTTCTCTGCGTGACGGTCGGTCCATGCGAATGGAATGCGGACAGGAGGAGAGTTCAGCTTCACTGGACAAACTTTAAACTCATGATTTCAAATTATGCTGCACTTTATGCATTTTTCCACTGCCATATTCATGTCTTTTCCACTGTGTGCTGTATGTAAAACGAGTGTTACCTTGGCTTTATTTGAAAAAATATGATTCCCAAATCCCAATGCACACAAACTTCCCAGAATACTGAGTGCCCTGTTGGTTACAGTGTTTACTTCCTTTTTTATTATATTTTTATTAAATATTTATTTATTTGTGAAAAATACTTTGTCATCTAAAGTATAAGTATGTTTATTTAACACATTTAATCCATTTTCAAATGATTTCAAATTTCTTAAATATTAATTAAAATAAATAGAATTATATCGGCTTTATATCGACCATCGGCCACCCTGCTTTCAAAGATATCGGCATCAGCATCGGCTGTCAAAAAAAACAATATCGGTCGACCACTAACACTCACTTACACACACTCACAGACACACACACACAACACACTATTATACACACACAAATGAACTGTTGTGGCTGTAACAATATGGCAAAATTGAGCCAGAAGACTAAAATAAGAGGTTGAAAACAGATTGATTAATCTCTGATAAAGCATTCTGGTTCATTTTGGTAACATGTTTGTAGAATTTTGATGTTATGTGTAACAAAATGCCTTTCAGGTGTTCAGGTTTGAGTGTAGCAAAATGCCTTTCAGGTGTTCAGGTTTGAGTGTAGCAAAATGCCTTTCAGGTGTTCAGGTTTGACTGTAGTAAAATTAATGCAAAAAAACATTAACCCTAACACTAACCCTAACCGTAACATTTCAAGCAAAACATCTAAACCTTTACAAAAAGTTGTCTTTGAGAATGTCTAAATATATATCCAGATCCACAACTTAATAAAAATAAGTCTTTATGCCTAAAAACCACTAGAGAGTTTATAAGCCTTTTATATTGAGCTAAATAGGAATCTAGTGGCTACACCATGGAATTGCAGATGTTTTTCTTTTTTTTACTCTGAGTTGGGTGCTCTGGTTAGGTTAATTGAACATTCTAAATTGTCCCTGGACGTGTGTGTAAAGACAAGGCTTGTGTATGGATCGACCTGTGTATGGATTAACTGGTTCTCACCATGAATATAGCCATAGATGCTGGATTGGCGTTAAGAACGAAATAAACAAACAAACTTGTCTAGCTAATTAAAATCATGAAACTTACATAATTTCGCATCAATTTATTAAAAGTTTAACAAAAATTACATATTTAGGGCACTATTTTATTTTTTCTCACCATATGTTTTATTGTTACCAAATTCTGTTGCTATAGCATGTATTTGAATGCATAAAAAGAACTTAATTTATTCAAATTTATTAAATGTTTTTGTGTTCCTCAGAAATTCTGTTGTGTATTTAAATTTTACTGGATATCAAATGAAGACGTAAAACATTTGAATATTCATTTATTTATCTTTTAATTTTTGAAAATTATACAAACTTTTTTTTTTTTGGCAAACGTTAAAATTAAAACATGGAAGAAATGTGTGATTGTTCTTTAAAAAATAAAGTTAAAATTATTTTAGTAGTAGTAGTAGTAGTATGTGCATTCTGTCGAACAATAGTAATATATTTCTGGCTCAATGTCTTCAAGTTTAGCCAAACTTTTATTTTAACAGGTTGCCATGAATACCTTTATATTGCGTTGTATGTATGACGCTAGTGACGCTAGTTTTGCTCAAATGAAACAGTAAAATGCTCATGAAGTGACCCTCTGAGCAGTTCTGGATATGTTGTTCATGTATTTATGTCCTCATTTAGTGAGACGACAGATGCTGAAATCACTGCGAGCGTCGCACGCGCTTCAATATGTGTGTAGTAAACAAAACCGTTCATCTGCGCAGAACATACAGGATTCATATCTAAATAGTCTTTTTGCAGCTTAATATTTACAGATACTAGTCCATGTTGTGATTTGATTAAAGTGTAATGACCTACTTTTGATTAATTCATCCAAAGTTTGACAAACTCCGTGATATTCTGCGTTATACAGTAAATTCAGTTTTAATGACTGGATTTCATCTGGGTTTTTTTTTTTTCTTCACCAAAACAACAGAATCAGTTCACGAATTGGACGGAATGATTTCTTTAAAATATTTTGTGAGAAATTGTTCACATTAACACCTATTTGGTATTTGCTCCGGTGTCATACATTTTACTTATCATAGGGTAGCCATCATAACAGATAGTATCTTAAAGGTACAGTACCAAATACAAACAGTTTAATTCCAGGTGCGGTGAGAGGGTGAAAAATAGTCACGTAAAACTAAAATGTGACTGTTAGTCAAGGAAACTTTGATCTTTTATAAGAAGACTTCATGGAATGAGATAAAATACTACAAGTATGGTCTCTTATAGTGTTCCTGCAGAGCGTCTGAGCTGTGATGCATCATCTCTTTGAAATCTGTCTGAAGGAAACAGGAAGATGATGATTTTGGGTTGACCGCTGTGCTGTGTTTAACTTGTCTTGGTTCAGTTCTACTCAAGAGCCTCTTTGTTTTATCAGCGGTGTACAAAGTGTTGAGCGGGCTGAATTTGCACGCTCACACACATTCTTGCTCTGCCTGTGTGAACACACACACACAACACACACACATTGATATTTCCATCATCTGCTTTTCTTTCTTGTCCAGTGGTGTATCCAATCATTTGCTCAGTTTCTTTCCTGCATCTATTCACTTCATTGAGTTTCCCTCTGCCCTGCTCTGTTTCCTTTTCATTTTTTTTTTACATCCTTCCTTTATTAAAGTTTTCAATACTGTATCTTAACTGTAAGTGCTAAACAAGTGTTGTATACGTTTCCTCTCTTTGTCCATTAACACTTCTCAAGAGATCTAATCCACTCTGAATGGCTTTCACTTTAAGCTCTTGTTTTGTAACATGGGCTGCTGTATTTTTAGCACTTTTACAGTGCTACTTAAGCTGCTGGAGGCTCAAAGCATCCTGGGAAGTCTGTAGAAGTCTTTATGTGTCACCGTAACCCCAGACTGCACAAACAAGTCCAGCCTTTGAGAAACTCAGTGTTTTTGTGTTTGTGAACTGGACTGTCAAAATTATTTTAATTGTGTGATGTGCGATTAATATATATATATATATATCAATTTCAAATTCGGTGAACTTTGAAAGGTGCCTTTGTGTAAATGTCTGTGGTCTACTGTGGTCTTTAAAAAAAAGAAGCTTTATTTCTGGTGTAAATGAGTCTGGTGTGCTCAGATGGGATTTTTGGGGTAATGTTGTGTTTGTGTTTGTTACAGTGTACACTAGTTACACTTAACTGAGTAATACTATTGAACAAAGCTCTTAGTATTTCATTATTTTGTTTAGCGACTTTGTAATTGTTCATTGTTTTAATTATTAGAGTTAATGCTGTAAAGTTAATTAATAGTAATAAACTGTAAACATCATAGCTTGCGACCAATAACTTTTTAGTAGCTTGACTGTAGTTTACAAGGGCAGCAGCCTTTAAAGCAGAAACCTATAAAGTATAAAAAAAGTGCATACAATCTTAATGTCTATAAAAGCAGCCATAATCTCTTGAGTTCAAAGATATTCTCTGTCTGGGTTTGTGGGTTTATTTCAGAGCAACTACTTTACCAGACATTAAAGGGGTCAAATGATGCGATTTCAATTTTTCCTTTCTCTTTGGAGTGTTACAATCTGTTCGTGAATAGATAAGATCCCTAAAGTTGCAAAGACTAAAGTTTCAAACCCAAAGAGATATTCTTTATAAAAGTTAAGACTCGTCCACGCCCCCCTAAAACGGCTCGTTCTAACACGCCCCCACATATCTACGTCACTATGTGGGAAGATTTGCATAACGCCGCCCAAATGTTCACGCAAAGAAAGAAGGCGTAACTTTGATTCTCGCTGTAGTATTGTTGCTGCCGCCATGTTGTGAAGGCGCTGTGTGTTTCGTTGTGAAAGCGAAACTACTTTGTTTGGTCTTCCAAAAGAGGACACAACTAAAAATCAGTGGTTAAGTTGTATTTACAACACTGTTTCAGAACACTTCAACCCAAATATTCAGATGTGTGTAGCGCATTTTATGGAGGACGAGGACTGTTTCCTGAAACTGGGAGAGTAGCCTACAATTTTGAGAAAGAAACAAATTAGTTGTTTCTCCGATCACAAATGCAGACATGGTTTTATGTTT
>NW_015505413.1:457373-500787 GCF_001515645.1 Sinocyclocheilus grahami
TTACTCCAGTCTTCAGTGTCACATGATCCTTCGGTAATCATTCTAATATGCTGATTTATAATCAATGTTGGAAACTGTTGTGCTGCTTAATATTTTTTTGGGACCTGTGATACTTTTTTCAGGATTCTTAGTACAGTGTTTATTCAAAATAGAAATGTTGTTTTGCAATACTATTCAAAAGTTTGGTTCAGTAAATTTTTTCTTTCTTTAAAGAAATTAATACTTTTATTCAGCAAGAATGTGTTAAATGGATAAAAAGTGATAGTAAAGACATATTGTCAGTAACGATTTCTATTTTGAATGAATGCTGTTCTTTTAAAATTTTTATTCATCAAAGAATCAAAGACAAACGTATCACAGGTTCCAAAAAAATATTAATCAGCACAACAGTTTCAACACTGATAATAAATCAGCATATTAGAATGACTTCTGAAGGATCATATGACACTATACTTAAAACTGGAGTAATGGCTGCGTCACAGAAATAAAATATATTTTAAAGTATATTAAAATAGCAAACCAATATTAGAAATTGCAATAATATTTCACAATATTACAGTTTTTTTTTTTGGTAGTTTTGATCAAATTAATTCAGACTTTATGAGCATAAGAGACTCCATTAAAAACATAAAAAAATCTTACTAATAATTCATGACATTGTGAAAAAGGTAGTAGATTTTACCTTTTTTAACTATATATTAAAACACATTTTTGAAAATAATCATATTATAAATTACATTATAAATTGTAAATTATAATAATAAATAAATTGTAATTACATTTTAAGTGTGTGCATTCGTGGTGTAAAAAATGTTAAATATTATATAATTGTAAATATTCTAAACCGTTTACTTGGTTATACGACATAAAAAAATGTAGTAATTTTTAAAAACCATAACATGAAAACAAAGATTAGATTTCTATATAAGAACTGAAAGGCATGTGCATTTTTAATAAAATAGATTTTCTTTTCTTTATCCTAGACTCTCGTTTTTTCCCTTCATGTCACTCTGAATTATTCCTTGACGGCTCTTTGGAATGAATGTTTACTACAGGTTAAAATGGGTAAAAACAAAAGACTTTTCTCTTTCATCTGTCTGTTTTTTCCCTTTCAGAGCGTCTTATTGTTGAGCATAAGAATAGGAAACGGTGATGGCTGTTTCATTCAGCTCAACGTGTCGGATGATTTGTTTACATGTATTTGAGCTGGAACCTTGACTTCACTACTGCAGAAATATAAAATAAAATAAACACCTCACAGTTATGAATTATGCAGCCACGTCTAGAAACCTCAGATTTTGGATCGAGTTCAGCAAGCTTCATGAGAAGAGCTTCCTTGGCTTTCCGTGCATGTGCATTCATGTGTGCCTCTGTCTGGGTGTAAAACAGCACTCAACCAGCATGTCAGTCTGCAGATGGTTTATTCCGAAATTCAGTATTTCCTTCTGTAAACACACTCTCAATATAGAGGTACGTTGGGGTCACTATTAATAGACTTAGCAATAGAGGTTAAAATGGCTCTGAAGTAAACATTTGCATGTGCAATGGTGTTTAAACTCATAGACGCGTAAATACACAACTTCATATATAGCTGTAAGTATAACCCACCGCTAACCTAAACATAACATTTTCTAGAGTTGCCATTCCCAGACTGAGGGTTTGTAAACATCTGTTTATTGCACACACCCTAACCACCGTCCGAGTCTTTTCCGTGGGAGCAGGTGCGGTTTGCCATGTGTAAGATTCATTAAGTGGCCGTCCAATAATCAGTGTGCAGAGAAGTGTGGCGCTGATCTGGCAACCTCGTACTAATGAGACGCTATCCGCCAAGCCAGTGCTTTTTGCCTGCAGGCCAGAATGGTTTTCCTTAGTGGGATCTGGTGGGGTGTTTGTAATGAGGGAGCAAAAATGCAAACACAAGCTCATTTTGAGATTTTGGGAGTCTCTAGATGGTAAATAAATGGCAAACTTGTAGAAAACATCAGCTAGGCTCTGATTGAAAGAAGCTTTCGTTTAATACCAGGTTTTGTCTGTTGATTACCCTAGAGAAGAAATTAACTGCTTTCCTTAAAACACAGAGAAGAATGAAAGACAAAGAAAATGAATGCGTGTAATTAGTAGCACTGGGGCAAAGATATGATCGTAACCTATCTCTTTCTATCTTCTGTTTGCTAGATGAAAACAATGTTTTTCTTTACTAGCTCCCTGTTATGAGGGGAAGCCCCAGCTTAGCGTGCGCTGAGGACGGGATAGATTGAGCTGAGGCGGGCTAGACTCCGCTTTGTCCACGGTGAGAGTTGATGTATTTCCTCAGCGACCAGCACAGATCAGCTCTAGGCATGACGAAGCGGATATCGTCCTCTTTTGGAAGACCAAACAAAGTAGTTTCGCTTTCACAACGAAACACACAGCGCCTTCACGACATGGCTGCAGCGTCAACGATACTACAACGAGAATAAAAGTTATGTCTTCTTTCTTTGCGTGAACATTTGGGCAGTGTTATGCAAATCTTCCCAGATCATGACGTAGGTATGTGTTAGAACGAGCCGTTTTAGGTAGGAGTGGTTGACTCTTAACTTTTATAAAGAATATCTCTTTGGATTTGAGACTTTAGTCTTTGCAACTTTACAGATCTTCTTTATGCACCAAGAGCTTGTAACACTCCAAAGAGAAAGGAAAACTTGAAATCGCATCATATGACCCCTTTAATAGCACATGAGGTACAGTATGGCTCACTATTTTTGTTTAAAGGGGTCATATGTAGGGATGGGTTTCGTTAAGGTTTTAACGGTATTACTACTCTTACCGATACTGCTTATCGATTCGGTACTTTAACAGTATTCTTATCGGTACTTTTTGTTATTTTTATATGTATATATATGACAAATTAAGAGCTGAATTAACATTGCTTTATATTCTGAAATGTAAGATAAATATTTAATGAAATTAATATAAAACATCAATTTGTAAATGCACCAGTGTGCAGGCATTTTTAGTGTTTTATACTGTACATAAGATAAGAACATGAACAAAGAAACAAAGTAAAACAAACTGACAAATACAATAAAACAAATATACAAATGAAATGAAATAAACAGTGCTTTCATTTTTCCATGAATGTCTACTAACATTACTGTTCAGGCAAGTAATTACAGTATTTACAAGTAATTAAGTATTACAAGTAAATACAGTTATCACTGTATGTATTGATAGATTAATGCTTATTAAAGCTATGTAATTCAGATTAAGAGCTGTGAGTGATTTTGTCTTTGCATTTTGTTGTTTGATTAACTAATGGCCCAAGTGCCAGTCTGTCACTTTAAGACAATATATATTGACACACATCTGATTTTCTCCCAGCTGTTCTCCTCCACTTAAGACATAAAATGTGTTTAAGTAAATACTCTTCAAGCCGGCCATTTTGACATTTTTTGTGTGTATTTGATCGTTTGGACATGCGCCTGAAGCTCTGTAATTGGTTTGTCCGTTGTGGAGCGCGCCACGCGCACACATTTCAGCCTGAGGAACAGCATCTCGTGCGGGTTGTGCTTTCCACGTTTTATTATCAAACACGTCCCGCAATTTAACAACAGTGTAAGACGGCCTTTTTTCAACAATCACTGATTGTGCTGATTCTGACTTTAAGTTTGGGTTTTAGGGAGGAATGAATGTGCACCGCTGTGAAGGGAAAAAAGTTGCGCTAGAAGAAATGCGGCTATAATCCTTAAAAGCCAAAATCGAAATAAAAAATTTAATTAGCTTAATAAAACAGCCTCTGTTATCTAAACTAGAGGGAACCAAAAAATGATTAAAGGATTGACATCAGGCACAAGGAAGGTGAAAGTGAAGGTCAGTGAAGGTCAGTGAAGGGGGCAATGTTGAGAAATGCTTATCTCGTTCTTTTCACTTGTTTCCCACAAGCTGGAGGATGTCTACTTATTCATGCTGAAATACTGAGGTTAAATGTCTTTTTCACAATCTGACCACTGCATGCTAATCAGTGATCCTGCTGTCTTCAATCATGAGCCCAAATTGAACCTCAGCTTGATGTATACAATTTTTCTGGATGCATTTATACTTAAGAATCACTTCATGATATTTGGGGGGGAAAATTACCTTATACAGTGCGTTTAAAAAAAATCTAAAATAATGAATATGTGTTTACATTTATTCAATGCGTAAGGGGAGGTTTGGGACCAATTCTTACTGTTAACTAACTATTAACAATAGCTTTTTTCTCAAACTCCTAATTTGCTTCTTATTAATAGTTAGTAAGGTTGTTGAGTTTACTGTAGGTATAGTGTAGGATTAAGGGATCTAAAAGCCATTAATATGCAATTAGGTAAGTTAGTTAGTGAGACTGTAAAATGTTACCGCTATTACTTTTAAACTGATATCTTAAAGACTTTGTGACTTTTTATCTAAAGGCCTAATGTTTGTTTAAAATAATGTAAAACATTTCTAAGACCTTGAAAGCAATATGAACAGTGTTTTTGGCATGTGTTTAAAATATTTTCCATTTTCTTATTTGTCGTTGAATGCACTGTCCGTTTCCTTTGTGTGTGTGTGTGTGTGTGTGTGTGTGTGTGTGTGTGTGTGTGTGTGTGTGACAATTGTGAGAATTGTTACTAACTGATGAAAACATTTAACTGAATTACATAATATGGTGATTCATTAATCACATTATCTGTATTTACTGAGACATTTTTACTTCCCCGAATGAAGATGTTTCAAAAACATTATATTATTGTGCCAGATGAGTGAGGTAGTGATTAATCAGTAATTGGAAGTGGAAAGTCAATATAATATTTATTTCCATGTCACTGAACATTATGAAAGGATTTTGTTTGTTTGTTTGAGGTAAACCTCATGCAAAAATCTACTTTTGTATTGTAATTATTGATGTACAGTTGTAAACTAGACAGTGTTGAAGTTTGTATGTGTGCATCATTTAATGATTAGTCGTTTAAATGTTCGTCAGTTCGGGGCTAATGATCTCTCTGAAAGGTCTGGTTTGGTATGCGGTGTGTTTTCAGCAGATTGTGACGCTGATAACGAGGCAGTGACAGCAGGGCCGTCAGCAAGCAGACTGTGAATGTCTCTGTGTGGACACACTCCACTGAACATTATTACAGAAGATCTGCAGGGCTGCGTTTGAGCGTAATTGCGCTGTTGGCAGCGGTGTGGGCTCCCTCACCAGATACACTTGTTCATCTCTTAAAAGGATGTCAAAGTAGAGGTTTGGTGCATAAAGGGAGTCGGGAGATAAGCTATGGCCTATTGAGCGACACTATTTCTTCCTATTCATCATTGTCTTGGTTATGGATTGTTGGGTAATATGTACATTAGGTGACGTGGTTTTATATGATATGCTATAAGCAGAGCATGCAAATTATCTTGGTTTGTGAAACCCTGTCCCAAACGACACACTAGATATAGGTTTGTGGTCTTGTGCTTTTTGCTCCCATGTGTCGCATTTGTCATTTCAAGCATTCAGGTACAAAATTCCCAACAGCCCATGTGCAAAGTATATAATCTGACTAACCAGAACAAGTTAGCAATCACACCCTAACAAAATAAAATCAATCAGTACACCTTAGCAACCAAAGCATGGAATCTGAAAGATGCGTTTTAAAGAAGTCTCTTATGCTTACCAAAGCTTAATTTATTTGATCAAAAATACAGTAAACGCAGTAATATTGCGAAATATTATTACAATTTAAAATAACTGTTTTGTATGTAAATATGTTTTAAAATGTAATTTATTCCTGTGATGTAAAGCTGAGTTTTCAGCATCATTACTCCAGTCTTCAGTGTCACATAATCTTTCAGAAATCATTCTAATATGCTGATTTGTTGCTCAAGAAACATTTCTGATTATTATCAATGTTGAAGTTGTGCTGCTTAATATTTTTTTAAGTATTTTCTGAAGAATCGAAAGTTCAAAAGAACAGCATTTAATTGCAATAGATTTTTTTTTTTGTAATAATGTAATAGTCTTTACTGTCACTTTTGATCAGTTCAATTTCTGATGAATATAGTATTGTTTAAAACAAAATAAAAAATATTACTTTTACACCATTTAGAACACCTTAGCAATGGAAAAAACCATGGTGCCACTGCTTATCATAAAATTTATCAAAACTTGTTACACCTTAGCAAGCACCTCCTAACAGCAATATAGCATCTACCCAAAACACTACAGCACTTTACCATTGAAATACGACTGAGATCAGCTCTCTCCCCTCACAGTTTTTGGATATTCTTTAAAAAAAAAAATCTGTTCAGCTCTGAAAGCCATAATCCAGAGAATGAAATTATATTCCAGGGAAATTGCATTAATACAGGGAAGACATTTGGCCAGATAAGAAGGGATTAAGTGGAGTAAAAATGTACAGTTCAATGTTTGATCCACAAATTATGGTTATTGCCACCACTCAAAACGATTCCGGCGTGTGTGTTCAGATGACTTTCACATATAGCCATATTTGTCTTAAGCAGTGGAAGCACTTTGCAAGATAAGCCTGATAAACAGGTTCAGATAAGTGCTCTGTAAAACTAGTATACATGCAAACACTTCGCTGTGTCGGGAAATAAACCGACAGAACAAGAGGCCGCATCTCAGTTGTGCGGCAGCACCCAGATCATGAAATATGTATAACATCCATATTCTGCATTGCTTATTTTCATGCAGAGAGTCACTGATACCTCCTGAGGGAAGCGTGTGTGAGGGTTTGTGATGCTACACGTTTAGTCCCCTTGATTTCAATGCTGTTTATCCATCTTGTGCACTAACCCTGTGTAATGCTAATAATAAAAATGCACAGGATACATATAATTAATGTTGTTCTCTGTCTGTCTAAAAATGTACAGTTCAATGTTTGATCCACAAATTATGGTTATTGCCACCACTCAAAACGATTCCGGCGTGTGTGTTCAGATGACTTTCACATATAGCCATATTTGTCTTAAGCAGTGGAAGCACTTTGCAAGATAAGCCTGATAAACAGGCTCAGATAAGTGCTCTGTAAAACTAGTATACATGCAAACACTTCGCTGTGTCGGGAAATAAACCGACAGAACAACAGGCCGCATCTCAGTTGTGCGGCAGCACCCAGATCATGAAATATGTATAACATCCATATTCTGCATTGCTTATTTTCATGCAGAGAGTCACTGATACCTCCTGAGGGAAGCGTGTGTGAGGGTTTGTGATGCTACACGTTTAGTCCCCTAGATTTCAGTGCTGTTTATCCATCTTGTGCACTAACCCTGTGTAATGCTAATAATAAAAATGCACAGGATACATATAATTAATGTTGTTCTCTGTCTGTCTCGCAGGTTTGGTGCAGTCGGGTGCAGCGGGGGGGCAGAGAGGCGAGCGCATGAGGAGAGGGCGTCCCGAGACCCCTGTCTCCACACTCCGTGCTCACACACACACGTTCACAGACACACCGCGCCTTGCAACCCTCCAGCCGCCATGGTAAAAACCCCTCATCTTCTGTTTGTGTGGCTGGTTAAGTATCGCACAAGGTTGATGTCTAAATTGCAAAATCTCCCTTACATGTATTTCTGTCCAAACTGCTCTAATCTAAAACCAGCCGAGATGTGAACGAAAAAATGTGAATGGGGGGCTTGCGAGAAAGAGAGAGAAGGGGGGGAGGAGATCAACGTTTGATTAATGGCCCTCACCTCCGGCTTTTGGGAGCAGGGTCTCATGGGAGTGTAGGCCTGTGCTGTTTGAATTATTAAAGTCTGAGAGTTGGGGGGGAGGTTCATAAATAACCCAGCATAATGAGCGCCCTGCTAGCGTGAGCTCTAATGCTAACCCAGCCTTGCTGCCGCAGCCGGGGTGACCTTGGAAATGCACACGCAAACGCGTACACGCATAAATACACAAGCGCTTTCCACTTCTCTCACTCTAGTGGCTTTCTGTGTCTTCTGTGTCTATATCTCTATTGATTTATTTTGCACATAACGAGGTGACCTTCCTGGTTTCACTCGACTTCCTGTCAAACTGTGGCCAAAGTGGCAGAGCCCACAGACACACACACACACACACACACATGAAAAATTGCACTAACACACACTCTGGCTGTGTGTCAGCTTGACCTTGCACTATGCCAAAGAAATGGACTTTCAGGAAAAAAATTGCACATAGTGTTCAATGAATGGCAGACTGAAAATTAATGCACAATTCTGAGTATTGAGTTTTTGGCTTATTGAAGGGTTCTGTGTTTAGTAGTTGAGTTCTGTTGAGAGCATTTCGTGTGTAATTTTGAAAGTGACTCATCATCCCTCAATTTAAAAAATGAGCAAACATTCTGGACGTACAATGGAAGTAAAGGAGGTAACACAATGCATGCTAAAATGCATACTTTTTAATATATAGTCACAAAAGTTAAACCTTATGTTAACATGATGCAATTTTACCAGGTGACTTTCTGTGCAAAATGTAATTTATGAGGTCAATAAACAACCTTCTAAATAAATAAATAAATGTAAAAAAAATAAAATAAATAGCCTTTATCTTATAAGCTCTGAAAGTACATAACCACTGCAAAAATTACAATTTAGACCATTTTAAAGCCTAAATAATACTAATTATAGGGGAAAAATAAATGCTCTAACAAAAATGCAAGGTTCATGTTTTAGCTTTTTAAGCACTTTCATTGTAAGTGGCTTTATGAAACCATGTTTTTACTTAAAAAATTATTTTTGCAAAGCATACACTGATTGCTTGCATTTCTGTAAACAGTGTGTGTACTGTATATAAATTTTTAAGGTGGTGTTCCCCAGGTCTATGTTCTGGGGCCGCTTGAGATTTACACACTTTGGGCATCAGAGAGCTGCTCACACACACTGTCACAGTCTGTTTGTGTCAATCTCATCACACATTCACATGCACACACTCATCAAGAAGACCTGCATCAGTCAACAGCTGTTTGTGGTCAGCTCATGTCTATGCCTATGAGTCTATAATAAGTAGCCGCAGAGCTTTGCAGATCATTGCCTGACTAGCAGACATTTTAATTAGGGGCGTGTAATTAATTTAATACTGAACACTGACCTCAAATATACACATAGAGACAACACAACATGCCAGGACCCCTCTTGTGGTTATTTAATGCATCTTATAATCAGCGCAGGAGCCATAAATACACATTACTAAATGAAAACTGTGCTACAACACTATTTTTTTAAATAAGCAATTTCAAATCCACATGCCCCCTCGATTTTAATGGGCTTGATCCTTCTGTGTGTGTGTGTGTGTGTGTGTGTGTGTGTGTGTGTGTGTGTGTGTGTGCACCCATCGTACTCCATTCAATTGAGATCTGTTTGTCTGAATGTGTCCCCAGTGTGCCATTCATTAAATTAGTGGTTTGATGAAACCCTCCATTGCTTGATTGTACTTGATCTCTCTCTCTCACACATACACACATGCATGCTTGCTTTTTCTTTTTCTCATTCTGCCCCCAAGTGCCACAAAACCGTATTCAGGATTCCTTTTGTGATTTTTGTCATAATTTGGAATGCCTCCTAAAGAATCCTATTAGAATCTGCTAAGAATCAAATAATATCCTACTCAGTGAGAATCCAATTTTTCTGTTAACCTCTGATTAGTTCTTATTAAGATCCTTTGGGACTGGTTCCAAATTACAGTAGAAATTCCACTAACAAGTCTTTGCTTTCCTGTAGGATTTTCTGAGCAGGGAATGCACAATTCCATTCCGAATTTCTACAGCCTTAATGTGTAGATCTTTAGCGGTCTTTAGCAATATTGTATCAGTTTTTCACAACAAACCTACATTGAGCTCCAGTGTTGATGATGGTATTTTCTACCTGCAGTGTGTGTGTGTGTTAACATTTAAACAAAAAATACTATGCCAATTAACCACAATCCTGAAGTGATATTGACCAATCAGAGAAGTTAGTATTACCTTTTGAAAGCTTTAACAGGATAGCTAGCATACATATACTGTAGATGACACATATTTCATGCATAAACATAAATGAACTTTAGCTACATTACTTGCTGACCTCCTAACATTAGTTTATGTGGGATTTTGTAGCATTAGCGCATTAGATAATATTGGTTTATTTTGTACATTGTGTACATTATGTCCAAAAATGCATACTATATAAGCACATTTGATAAAGAACTGGTAAATAAGTACATTCACAGTAAAGTGTCCATCACATGTGAACTCCAGAATCTCAAATACACGGCAAAAGATTTGGTATAGAAACAATTTATAGAAATTGGTCGAAAATTTTGCAAACAATTACAAAGAAAGGGCAAGTAAAGAATTGAATTAAATGTGGAAAATATATGAACTGAAATTGTGTTTTCTTGTAAAACATCCGTTTTATTTACAACTTTGAAAAAAAAGGTTGTTTTTTTTTTGTTTTTGTTTTTTTACGGTGTAGGCATGTTTGGACACAGTTTTTTTTTAATTCTTTCAATTTAAAGTTTTCATGCAGAATCGCTTCCTCTAGGCTGCCATTGCATTGTCCTTTTATTCAAAGTTAAAGGGATAGTTCACCCAAAAATGAAAATTCTGTCATCATTTACTCACCCTCAAGTTGCTGGTAGCCATGGACTTGCATAGTACTTTGTTCCCTAGTAAGGAAGTCAATGGCTACCGTCAACTGTTTGGTTACCCATACTCTTCCAAATATCTTCTTTTGTGTCCAACAGAAGAAAGAAACTCATACAGGTTTGGAACAACTTGAGGGTGACTAAATGATGACAGAATTTGTTTCGGTCATCAAAAATAACGATTCAATTATGGTATTGCGATTTGTTTTTCGTAGCAGCGCCATGTGTTTTATGAGGTAGTTGAAAATACCGAGCATCATTATCAGTGCATACCTCACACATACGATGTGTCTTTCTATCCTTATCCATCCATTCCCTCTGTCTCTGGTGTGATGTGTGATTAAGATGCTTCTCTTTAGCTGTTTTACACTTTTACACTTCCCAGTATGTTTTACAACCGCTCACAGGCGGCCATTAGAAGCGCCTCATAAACCCTGCACACTGCCTTTTAAATACTGGCCCGATGCCATTGAGAGGCCACTGTCACCGATATGCATCTTTATATCCCAGCCACCCACTGCTGCAGATGCCGAAAGAACCTGATCCACACTCGCCCAGGCTGCCTTTACTCTTCTCAAACATGCGTAGTTTGTCTAGCGGTGTCAAAGTGCTCACTCTGCATCACTCTAATTGATCGACTCCACTAAAGGTTGCAGCCTTCAAACATCAGCGCATCGCACTCGACAAACAAGCCCGGCTGTCTGGCTGCAGCCGCCAGTGTAAAAATGTCACTCGGTGAACTCCGATTGAAACAAACGAATCTTGTTTTTTTCCTTTCTTGCTAGTTAAACAACAGCTGCTGTTCAGAAGATGGATGCACGGTGTTGTTTTTATGTCTATATTGCGTGAAAGGTCACACCCCCCGGGGACTGCAGCGCTGCTGATGTAGCTTTGATACGCTATTGAGCAAGTCTGCTGTCGAATGGAGAAATGCTACAGGAAGAGCGAGGGATTGAAAATGACAGCATTGGTATTGAATAGAGCTGATATCATGGAGATTCAGGCCTGTGAAGGATGATGAATGAACTGATAGGAAGTTTTGATTGGTGGTAAAGAACTGGTAAATAAGTACATTCACAGTAAAGTGTCCATCACATGTGAACTCCAGAATCTCAAATACACGGCAAAAGATTTGGTATAGAAACAATTTATAGAAATTGGTCGAAAATTTTGCAAACAATTACAAAGAAAGGGCAAGTAAAGAATTGAATTAAATGTGGAAAATATATGAACTGAAATTGTGTTTTCTTGTAAAACATCCGTTTTATTTACAACTTTGAAAAAAAAGGTTGTTTTTTTTTGTTTAGTTTTTTTTTTACGGTGTAGGCATGTTTGGACACAGTTTTTTTTTAATTCTTTCAATTTAAAGTTTTCATGCAGAATCGCTTCCTCTAGGCTGCCATTGCATTGTCCTTTTATTCAAAGTTAAAGGGATAGTTCACCCAAAAATGAAAATTCTGTCATCATTTACTCACCCTCAAGTTGCTGGTAGCCATGGACTTGCATAGTACTTTGTTCCCTAGTAAGGAAGTCAATGGCTACCGTCAACTGTTTGGTTACCCATACTCTTCCAAATATCTTCTTTTGTGTCCAACAGAAGAAAGAAACTCATACAGGTTTGGAACAACTTGAGGGTGACTAAATGATGACAGAATTTGTTTCGGTCATCAAAAATAACGATTCAATTATGGTATTGCGATTTGTTTTTCGTAGCAGCGCCATGTGTTTTATGAGGTAGTTGAAAATACCGAGCATCATTATCAGTGCATACCTCACACATACGATGTGTCTTTCTATCCTTATCCATCCATTCCCTCTGTCTCTGGTGTGATGTGTGATTAAGATGCTTCTCTTTAGCTGTTTTACACTTTTACACTTCCCAGTATGTTTTACAACCGCTCACAGGCGGCCATTAGAAGCGCCTCATAAACCCTGCACACTGCCTTTTAAATACTGGCCCGATGCCATTGAGAGGCCACTGTCACCGATATGCATCTTTATATCCCAGCCACCCACTGCTGCAGATGCCGAAAGAACCTGATCCACACTCGCCCAGGCTGCCTTTACTCTTCTCAAACATGCGTAGTTTGTCTAGCGGTGTCAAAGTGCTCACTCTGCATCACTCTAATTGATCGACTCCACTAAAGGTTGCAGCCTTCAAACATCAGCGCATCGCACTCGACAAACAAGCCCGGCTGTCTGGCTGCAGCCGCCAGTGTAAAAATGTCACTCGGTGAACTCCGATTGAAACAAACAAATCTTGTTTTTTTCCTTTCTTGCTAGTTAAACAACAGCTGCTGTTCAGAAGATGGATGCACGGTGTTGTTTTTATGTCTATATTGCGTGAAAGGTCACACCCCCCGGGGACTGCAGCGCTGCTGATGTAGCTTTGATACGCTATTGAGCAAGTCTGCTGTCGAATGGAGAAATGCTACAGGAAGAGCGAGGGATTGAAAATGACAGCATTGGTATTGAATAGAGCTGATATCATGGAGATTCAGGCCTGTGAAGGATGATGAATGAACTGATAGGAAGTTTTGATTGGTGGTAAACGCCTACCTTTTTTTTTTAGAGAGTTTTTCTGTTTTTTTATGCATGTGGGCAGGAAAGAGACTACAGAGACTAGCTCTCAATGCACAAAAATCATTAAAAAAAAAACTTTTCTTGGTTTTACATAGTCTTTTCAGTTACTTTTGGTCATATGAAAAATGTGCTTCAAAAATGTTAGGAGTAAAACAGCTTGAAAAGGCTCCTGTGGAGCATCTAACTTATACATCACAACATGATAACGTACAGTAAGAGATTGGACATTTATTTTCAGATTTGCTAATGATTCTGCTACTCTTCAAATGTTTTGGGTCAGTAGAATTAAAAAAAAAATGTCAAAATAAGTGAATGCTTTTATTCAGCAAGTATGCATTAAATGTATTTATCAAATGTGAAAAGTAAAAACTTTGTTACAAAAAAAAATCTGTTATATCAAAAAATCTATATTTTAATGCGGTTCTTTTGACATTTCTATTCATTAAAAATCCCCAAAACACAGTTTAAGTGTTAGTGTAAAATATTAAGTGTTTTCAACCAAAATAAGCTGAAATAATGCTCATAATTTAACATGGCATCACAGGAATAAATTACATTATAAAATATATTAAAATAGAAATCAGGTAATTTAAAGTGTAATAATATTTTACAATATCACTGTATTTTTTGATGAATGAAAAGGATTAATAAAGAACATAAACATAATTCATTCTTACCAACCCCAAACTTTTGAACAGATTTAAATGTGTTGGATGATGGCTAAGGCCACCTAAATTTAAAAATAGGACCGAGACGTTCTCTGGTGTACCAGTGTTTGATTGAACCCCTGACCTCTGATGTCAGCAACAAAATATATGGAGAACCTGTTTTAAAAGTTAAGTAAAACTAAAACCCATCAAAACTAATTACTTGAAATAAAATAAACTTTAATTTGTGTTTAAAAAAAAAGCAATATTAAAGAAACCAGTTGTCAACTTACCAAGGCTAAAATAACTCAAACTAAATAAACTGAAGCATTAATAAAACTGTATACACATTTAAAACAAAACAAAGCAAAAAAAAAAAAACTAATAAAAATGGCAAAAAACACAACAAAATGACTAAAACTTTAAAATTAAAATTAAAACAGAAAATAAAATATAAATGAAATTATTAGCAAATTGATTATCAGTGCTGTTATTTTAGTGCCATTGAGATGCTATTGTTGGTTTTGTTGATATTTTGAATTAGTTTTTATTTTTATGTTTTAATTTCTAAAGTAGTTAAAGTTGTAGTATTTGTGTTGTTTTTGTGATTTTGATTAGTTTGTTGTTTTTAAATGTTTTCGTGTTTTTCTAAAATAAAATATTTTTTTTGTTTTTTATTTTATTTCAGTTAACATTTTATTTTATTTATACAGTACATTATTCTTTTATTTATAAGTAACAGCAATTTTTATGGTTTTAGTTTGTTAACTATAATAACTCCAGTGCCAGTGATACTAAAATAACACTGTTGCACGATTATGACAAAGATTATAATTGTCGATTATTCTCTTGAAATTGTAATTGCGATTATTAATTACGATTATCACAATTTACATTGAATGATGTTTATACCATTGTTTGAAGCAATTGCATGCCATATTTTTATATGAAAATAAATAAGCAGAAAACACTCAAACTGAAAAACTTTTATTGCTTTTCTATAGCATTAAGGTTCAAATGTCAACTGTACATTGGATTGGTTTCTTCTTTAAATAATAATAAAAAAGTAAAAATATGCATGGTATTATAATATTTTACTAACACTAAAATTGAAAAACCCCCTTAAGATGACCTGTAGAAAGAAAAAACACATCTTAAGCACTCAGAATAACATAAGTGGACTTTGAACGATTAATTGCCGCTTTGAACGATTACGTAATTGTGGCATCCGTAATTGTAATCGCGATTAGAAATTCGATTAATTGTGCAGCACTAACTGTTATGTAGTTAGTTGCATTTTGTTCTTTTCATTATTTTTCAGTACAGACCTGCGACTCATTTTTAGGTCGCGTCCCACCAGTTGAGAAGCGCCACCTTGAATACTAATGCAGGAAGAGAGGATTGGGTGGTTAGATCTAGTCGTGAAGTGGGGGGGTTACATGAGAGATTGACTGACGGTGGCTGATGAAAGACTGAAGGATTGTGGGTATGCGGGAGCGATGTCTGATTCGAAGAGGTTGTCGGGTGACTGTCACCGAGCTCAAATTGATTTCCACCCGTGAGGATGATGTGTAATAAAAAAGTAAAAATATGCATGGTATTATAATATTTTACTAACACTAAAATTGAAAAACCCCCTTAAGATGACCTGTAGAAAGAAAAAACACATCTTAAGCACTCAGAATAACATAAGTGGACTTTGAACGATTAATTGCCGCTTTGAACGATTACGTAATTGTGGCATCCGTAATTGTAATCGCGATTAGAAATTCGATTAATTGTGCAGCACTAACTGTTATGTAGTTAGTTGCATTTTGTTCTTTTCATTATTTTTCAGTACAGACCTGCGACTCATTTTTAGGTCGCGTCCCACCAGTTGAGAAGCGCCACCTTGAATACTAATGCAGGAAGAGAGGATTGGGTGGTTAGATCTAGTCGTGAAGTGGGGGGGTTACATGAGAGATTGACTGACGGTGGCTGATGAAAGACTGAAGGATTGTGGGTATGCGGGAGCGATGTCTGATTCGAAGAGGTTGTCGGGTGACTGTCACCGAGCTCAAATTGATTTCCACCCGTGAGGATGATGTGTAACATGCTGACGCTCACAGACACAGGTTAATACAGCGGGTGTGACTTACGGCTTTGGACACGCATATGATCTTACTTCTCTAGACGTTTGTTTTGCCATCAAGGCAAGCAGAGGTGAGTTTGATTGATTAAAGTTTAATCTGCCACTGAACGCTTCGCTCTAACCTTGCACGTCTGTCTCACATGCGCACTTTACTTGAGGAGATCAATTGAAGAAGTCGGCCAAGGTGATCTTCAGAAGTTGTTAACAGCAGAGTGTGTGTGTTTTTGCATGTAGCTCACCTTTATCAGTGTTACTGGTATGTCGTTGCTGGCACTTTCATCCTGTGGAAGTGAAGAAATAAATTCAATTAAAACACACTTTTTACACTTTTAAAATTGTGAAATATTACTACAATTTAGAATGACTCTTTTCTATTTTAATATATTTTCAAATGTAATTTATTCCTGTGATCAAAGCTGAATTTCCAGCATCATTACTCCAGTCTTCAGTGTCACACGATCTTGCAGAAATCATTCTAATATGCTGATTTGCTGCTCAAGAAACATTTCTTATTGCCATGTTGAAAACAATTGTGCCGCTTCATAATTTTGCGGAATTATTTGATGAACAGAAAGTTCAAAAGAACAGCATTTAATTAAAATAAAAATATTTTGTAACATTATAATTTTACTATCACATATGATTAATTTAATGGTCCCCAAATTTAAATGTTGAAATTTTTTATTCTTTCTGTTATCATTTATTTATTTATTTGCAGATAATTTTGTAATTTTTGTGATATAAATTATAACACAGCTGTGGGACTGTTCTAAGTTGATACCCACTTGATGTGTAAAAATTAATACACAATATTCACAAAATAAATAGTGAAATTATTTTTTTACTTGAGTGTGTGCATGTAATAAATAAATAAATAAATATATTATTATTATTATTATTAATTAATTAATTTTTTTTCAATGGATTTTCATAATTCAAAATTCAAAGACTGGGTTCGGGACAAGGCCAAAGCTAAGTGAATGATTGTAAAAAGTTTACAAAAAAACTTGTAATGCAACTTTCATATAAGAAGTCGGTTAATTTCTTAAAATGAACCTCTGAGACAAAGTTGTGTGCGCATACTCTATTTATTGCATCTACAACTACAAGGTTATGTATTGTTTCTTACTACATTGAGTGTTTTCTCTCCATCAGAGGTCCATTCGGTCGTTCGGGAACGATGACCGTCACGTCATGGCCAAGCACTCCACCATCTACCCTTCCTCTGAGGCCTTGGAGGCGGTGCAGAGCCTCGTCTCCACCGTGGAGCGCGCCCTGAAACACGTCTCTGATTGGATGGACCAAACTCAAGCCAGCCAATCAAATCAACCAAATTCATCCAGCACACAGGAGGAGGGGACGGAGGCCAGCGCGGACGAATCGCCAGAAGGCAGCACAAAGTGAGTGCATGCTGGGAAAATAGACAGATTTCTGCTAAGAAGCTGTTTTTGATTTATTAGATCTGCTTATTGCACATCATTCATTCAGATCGCATTGATGTTGTGTGTTGTCTCAGCGAGGACAGCAGCTCTAGTAGCAGTCCCAGTGAAGGACAGGTGTTGTGTGGCGTGATGAGGATCGGTCTGGTGGCCAAAGGCCTCCTGATTAAAGATGACATGGATCTGGAGCTGGTGCTCATGTGCCGAGAGAAGCCCACCGAGACTCTGCTGTGCACCGTCTGTGACAACATCCCGCTGCAGATCGAGGTGACGGCACACACACAAACCACATCAGCTACCAAAATACACACTGACCACACAACCTCCTGTAAGAGTTTTGATCTGCTGTGGATAAAAATATACACCCAAAAAACGCTTTCTTTTTATTGTTTGTGTTTCATCTCACTGCGGTACACTGCAGCTAGTTTTCCCTGAAGAACAAGAGACGCTTGCTTGCCATTGATCAGTGTTTATCTGGATTTAATGTGTTGTTTGCTAACAGCGAAGTGTATTTTATGTTAATGCACTCGTTAAAATATGCTTGTGAAAGTGATTTGTTACCAAATGAATCTTGCAATACTGTTGCAATTTTTCCTGAAATAAGCTCAACAGCTTCTGAAACTTCCATTACTTGCAATACATACAGTATACACAAATTACTACCAAAAAAAAAACTTTTTTATACATTTTTATCATTAACTAAAACTGTTAAATATCATGTTTGTTAATTGAAATAAAGCTGAAATAAAATAACATTTATATATTAGATGAAAAAATTAAAATTAAAAAAATTAAAATGCTGTCTTTGCATCCAACTGAAATAAAAATAAAAGTTTATAAAATATATGAATTATAGAAATTTGTTGAAGTACTAAGATTACTAAAGCTAAAATAAATACAATTAAATACAAAAAATTAAAAATGACAAGCACATTAAATTACTAAAACCTAAACTAAAATTAAAAATGTAAATAATAAAAATAATAGTATAATAAATAAATATTATAAAATATTATATAGTATATATATAATACTTATAAAACAACACTGATTTATTTTCACATATCACGTCATGCAAATAAAAAAAATAGTTTTCAGTAATTAATTTAGTTTGTGGGGCAAGAACGGGACAAGTCTCTATGGGACAAGACAGTTGAGGGTTTAAAAGCAAAAATGTGAAATGTGTATTTTTGCGCTTATGAATTCTGACATTAAAAACAAAAGAGCTATAAAGCTGTAATAATTCTGCTGGTCCATGCAGGTAAACTTGTTAATGTAATTCCTGTAAAAAAGAATTTGCTCCATGTAAACAGTAGTTATGTAACATAAGTTGCCCTTTTCATGTGGACAAATCTTTTTTTACAGATATTACATGATTATAACAAGTCAGTCAGTAGGTCTATCACGCTAGTCTCAGTTTAACATGTATAAAGTTTTATGACTTTTCGCCACTTTTTCGGCAAGTATAAAGTTTTATGACTATGTATTTTATCTGATACTACATATTTGAATGTATTTTACACTGACATAGTTATGAACACATATATTTTGAGGGAAATGAAACATTGCAGATTTCTATACAGATAAAATATTGCAACATCCAAAACAGACCTGCTCTATTTATATTCATCATGTGTAATTAATATAAACCAGCAACCTGCTTCCCTAATTAGACACTTAGGACAGGCCAAGGGAACGGGGTGATCAGCGGTGACCCAGTCTGAGCCTCCCACACACACAACAGACCCCAGACACAAATCCCATTAAAGCAGACTGTACTACCAGCAGGTCAAGTCCCGTATAATGGATTTGTTCTTAATGGAAAAGGCAGTCGACTGCTTTACCCTTTCTCTACTTGCTCTGATTGGTCAGAGCCATTACATCAGCGATTGAGTGATATATGTGCACATTTCCTGTCTTAGCAGCATGTGAATGCATGAAGGAAATGTGCTCTGTATAGCGGTCCGTCCGCACACACACACACGGGTCACTGCAGTGGGAGATGTAATTGATCTCTGGTTTACATGAAAAGAGCAGGCGGATTGAGAATGTGTGGCTGGAATTAATTGAATGGATTACAGAGCCGTCCCCCGCATCAAACCGGATTACATTAAACATTAAAGCCAGCATCTGCGCTGTCTAGGTCCCACCTCATAATCTGGTTTGTAAATGTATTGTGACCAGCTGTGGCCAAAGAATGCCAAAAACTTAACCTTTCCATTCTTGTCCAGTTTGATTCAAAGCAGGTGTGTTCTGCACTTTTAACTCTGCTCTGATGAACGTTTATTTGTTCATTTCTCTATCATCATTGTATTATATATTTTGAAACTTCAGCGCATTAAAGGGGTCATATGATGCTGCTAAAAAGAACATTATTTTGTGTATTTGGTGTAATGAAATGTGTTTCTGCGGTTTAAGGTTAAAAAAACACATTATTCTCCACATACTGTACATTATTATTTCTCCTCTATGCCCCGCCTTTCTGAAACGCGTCGATTTTTACAAAGCTCATCGGTCTGAAAAGCGAGGTGTGCTGTGATTGGCCAGCTATCCAGTGTGTTGTGATTGGCCGAATACCTCAAGCGTGTGACGGAAATGTTACGCCCCTTAACATATTGTGATGATGCCCTGTCAGGCTGGAGCAACGAGACAAAAACATGAAAACCCATTATAAGCTGCGGCAACAACAATACTGCAGCGAGAATAAAAGTTACGCCTTCTTTCTTTGCGTGAACATTTGGGCGGTGTTATGCAAATCTTCCCACATAGCGACGTAGATATGTGGGGGCGTGTTAGAACAATCCGTTTTAAGTAGGCGTGGCTGACTCTTAACTTTTATAAAGAATATCTCTTTGGATTTGAGACTTTAGTCTTTGCAACTTTACAGATCTTCTTTATGCACCAAGAGCTTGTAACACTCCAAAGAGAAAGGAAAAATTGAAATCGCATCATATGACCCCTTTAATCATAAAACTAAGCATTTATAAATCATCTTACTAAGACATTATTAGGAGATGTAGAGTGACAACTAATATTAATTTGGAATTTAATAAACTAATATTAATTTGGAACAAAATGGAATGTAAGTAGTCTGTTATCTCTGTAAGATCTCTGAGCCATAAAAGCCTGATTTTAAAATATGTTGTCTAAAGGTTCAACAGCAAAAAAAAAATTCTTTCTTTCTTTCTTTCTTTCTTTCTTTTATTCATTCATTTATTTATGTCAAGGTTTCTTCTAGCAAAAATCACCACAGTTTAATTTTAAATGATTATTCCTTCCTCTTTCTGACCCCTAAAATTAAGCAGGATGATTTCGCTATTTAAAGGAATGTAATTTCATTATAATATCTATTTAATTTCACATTTTAATTTCAGAACAAACCATTTTTGCAGCTGGGTGTCAATAAGCAGCCTAGGTGGGACTTCTGCATGTTTTTAAAGTTTCACCACATGATTATAATGGCCAAAAGACTTCACATTAATTATATTACTAAGATATCAATAGAAGCTTTGCAAAAAAGGTTTATGCCGGTTGTCAACCAGTAATAAGATGCACCATCACCACCTAAAATGTTGGAGTGAACCATTAGTAGTGCTGGATTACGATATTTTCATAATTGACCCATAACTGATTTTCATGCTTGACCATCTAACACTAGCTCTATCTATTCTTTCTCTTTTCTATCTACTTTTTATGTATTATAAAAAACATCAAATAAAAAAAAACCTTGCTACGTGTATTGCATTAGACTAACGTGAACTTGTCACAACACTTATATATTGTTGCTCTTTTGTTATTTTGATCGCTTCTGTTACCCTTGTTTGTAATTTCTTTTGGATAAAAGCATCTGCTAAATGATTAAATGTAAATTTACATTTCCATATGTGTTTTTTAACATGATATCAGTGTTTCATTTTTTAAATATGGTCAATACATCATAAATACCAGTATATAGTGAAACCCTAGTCTAGTGTATCAAATAATTTACAAATAAACCAGCTAGAAATGTCATTTTTCCATGATATTATCCAGTTAAATAGGTCACAACTATACCCTTCTATAGAGCCAAGTACAAGATAATTCATTCTGAATCATCTTTGCATGTTTTTGACCTTTGACCTCTGACCCTTACAGAAGTTGACAGAGGAGAAGTATGAGGTACAGAGCTCTATTCCAGATGCCGCCATCTTGGTCCGCACCACAACAGACCCCAAACTCACGCTGAAGGTGACACTCACCTCCCCACAGATGCAAGACGACGGCGAGACGGAGGAGCAAGGTTTGTGCCTGCATGTGACCAACTTTTTACTTTTCATTTGCTAAACAGCAGATAAGGGAGGGGATGGATGAATGTGTTTGTGTGTGTGTTAGTGATGGTCCATTAGAAGAAAGAGCTTTCATCTCTTCCTTACGTGAACTTGTCACAACACTTATATATTGTTGCTCTTTTGTTGTTTTGATCGCTTCTGTTACCCTTGTTTGTAATTTCTTTTGGATAAAAGCATCTGCTAAATGATTAAATGTAAATTTACATTTCCATATGTGTTTTTTTAACATGATATCAGTGTTTCATTTTTTAAATATGGTCAATACATCATAAATACCAGTATATAGTGAAACCCTAGTCTAGTGTATCAAATCATTTACAAATAAACCAGCTAGAAATGTCATTTTTCCATGATATTATCCAGTTAAATAGGTCACAACTATACCCTTCTATAGAGCCAAGTACAAGATAATTCATTCTGAATCATCTTTGCATGTTTTTGACCTTTGACCTCTGACCCTTACAGAAGTTGACAGAGGAGAAGTATGAGGTACAGAGCTCTATTCCAGATGCCGCCATCTTGGTCCGCACCACAACAGACCCCAAACTCACGCTGAAGGTGACACTCACCTCCCCACAGATGCAAGACGACGGCGAGACGGAGGAGCAAGGTTTGTGCCTGCATGTGACCAACTTTTTACTTTTCATTTGCTAAACAGCAGATAAGGGAGGGGATGGATGAATGTGTTTGTGTGTGTGTTAGTGATGGTCCATTAGAAGAAAGAGCTTTCATCTCTTCCTTACTCTGCATCCAGAACACTCTCTCAGGGCCGCACACAGCGCTGGACCCATCTCATAGTCTAAACACACACACACAGCTGATTCAGCAGCAGGTTTAGTGGTCTTCATGCTGTCAGACTCTTGACCCTCAGAACCACTCACGGGAGGTGCTAAAAAAGAGCGGGAGGAGCAAAAGAGAGATGAAAGACACAGAACCGTTTGCTTCTGTAATGGGACATTATGGAGTGCAACCAAATGTTTAGTCAAGAACAATGTAGTGCGGGATGTTCATCCATATTACATACTTCAGGCAGTAAGAGGAGCTCAGTGCATATTCTAGCAGGGGTCCCAAGGTGCTGTTTTCATGCCTTTCATTTGTCGGTTAAAAGGACAGTTCACTGATAAATTAAACTTCTGTCTTTATTTACTCACCCTTATGTCGTTTCAAACCTGTATGGCTTGCTTTCTTCTAAAAACACAAAAGAAGCACTTGTTAGTTCATATAATGAAAGTCAATGGGGTCCAAAAGCACACTGAACCTCAATTACTTTCATTGTATGAACAAAAAGATACTTATTTGCCAAAATATCTACTTCCGTGTCCACAGAAGTCATACAGGTTTGGAATGACGTGAGGGTGAAGAAATTATGACAGAATTTTTATTTTGAGGTGAAATATTCCTTTAAAGGGGACCGATTATGCCCCTTTTTACAATATGTAATATAAGTCTCTTGTGTCCCCAGAATGTGTCTGTAAAGTTTCAGCTCAAAATACCCCACAGATAATTTATTATATCATTTTGAAAATGGTGTAAGCAGAAACACGCTGTTTTAGTGCATGTCTTTTTAAATACAAATGAGCTGCTGCTCCCCGTCCCCTTTTGCAGAACAGGGCTGTGCCTTTACAGCTCCTACCTCAGATACTCTGCTAAAAACATCTGTTTGGTTTCGATTATCATGTCTATCGCGCTGAAAATATGCGTTTTAAACCATATTAGTTTAAACTTCTGATATACGGTTTTCTGAGAGCACACATCTGAAAGCACACACACAGAAAGCGGCTGTCACAGCATGTGAGTAATAAACTAAACTTCTCTTTCACGTCTTATTGTGCTTAAACTGTCAAATACATACAAGTTTATGTTAAAAACACACAAGTTACAAAAACAGTTGGTTATGTCTGTGAAGATAAACAGCTGGGAAATAAATCACATGTTTATCTGTGTGGGAGTAGCGTAATATACAGTAAATAAATCAATAAATCCACCGCTCTCTCGTCTCCTCTCTGAGGCTGGGACTCTAAACAGTGTTCTGTGTTCGTCAGTGCAGCCAAAGACAGAACAGTTAGCATGCTGTGCTTGAACTTTCACTATGTCGTTAGAAGAACTGCTACACTGTTGTCGCTTGCGAAATCACAGTGACGCTGCAGTGGGTGTAAACTTGCAGATTAAGGGGCAGTAATATTATAATAAGATCCCCTTCTACTTCACAGGGGGAGCGAAATCTGAGCGGCTCGGTTTTCACAAGCTTGTAGAGAAAAGCTTACCAAAAAATAATTACTGGGTTGTTCTTTTTCACATTTTCTGGTTTGGTAGAAGCACCGGGGACCCAATTATAGCACTTAAACACAGAAAAAGTCAGACTTTCATCCTTTCTTAAAGTCACTCTTTTTTATTCCTGACATTAATATTAAAGTGTGATGTCAGATTCAGCTTGCCGTCGGTTATTGCTGATGCAGAGGCACTTGAGCTCCAAACACATGAGTGAAGTCGAGATGAAAGTGTGTTATTGGAGTTTTTGGTGCCGTGACCCGTGACTGACCGTATTGACAGCTGAAGTGGTTGTATCTTTAGAAGACGGCATTTAGGTTATAACAATTAGAGCTGCAGCGATGCGAAATGTGCTGTTTCTTTCCCTCGCTCTCTCCCTCACACACACACACATACACGCTCTCATGCACATTCTGTCGCTCTATGAAAAATATGCAAATGTGTTGCCAGTGAATTGTAGGGGTGCAGCCCTGCTGAACATGCTTGAGTGCTCATCCGTTACAGTCACAGTAGCAAACCTCAATACTAAAGAGGACGATAGATTTAGATGTCTTATTAGTGTGGCCTTCATGGAATTCCATAAAGTACCGCAGATTTCTGCAGAATTTAAATGGAATAATTTGATTATTAAAGAATTATTGTTTTGAACACTTTACCATTTTGAAATTCATTGACTTACCTACTGAGCTTATGAAAGAAAAACATAAAAATCTGCGTTGTTAATGATTGATGATCAATTTTAATGAATTTTTAAGTTAAAAAAAGAATAAAAAAATAAATACATTTTAATATTAAATATTGTTATACATTATTAAGATTGATGATTATTTTAAAAACATATTATTATTAAAAAAATACAATATTGTGTTAAAAAAAGTTATTTATTTAAAAGTTATTAATTTTCAAAATTCTGTTGGTCACCATGTTCTCTATTGATAAGACATTTCGAAGTATATGGAAACCAAACATTGACTTCCATGATATATATTTTTTTATACTATGAAAGTCAGTGGGGACCAGCAACAGTTTGAGTAAATGATGACAGAATTTTGCTTTCTGGGTGCACTTTAAGGCCAATATGCCTTAATCTCATTCTCTCTGACACAAGCACGCTCATTTTCTCATGGGTTTGCTCACCCCGCTATCCTGTTTGTTAGAAGTGGGGAGAGGAAAATGAAAGAATGTATCCGGGTTGAGGAATCAATACCTGTGGCAGCACACACCTCATCCATCTAGCAGATGTGTCAGATGTGGACACTGCCCCTGGAGTGAGGGATGACAGATGACAGGAGGGAGGGAGAGATGGAGCGATGGGTTGTAGATCACGAAAGGAGCACCTCGTATTTTCCCGACCAGGTCAAGGGCCCTGTCCCGTTGAGAAACGGCTCAATCTCAGGACCGACCCGAATGGGCAGTACTCCTCAGCTCGCGCACAAACACACACGTGCATAAATGACACACACACACACACATAACAATGTAATATTAGAACATGGCTGGGTTGTATTTCACTCCATAAATCAAAAGACAGAAATAAGAAACTGTTCTTTATAAAGAACATGAAGCTTGTTTTTAGGATCATAAATATTTTACATTGTGACATTGTTTATTGACATTTAAGCACATGTTCTTATTACAGTTATGCATAAAAATGTACTTTAAATAAAAAGAAAGTGCAATAAGTTAAAATATTAATGCACCATGACAGTATTTTGCTTTAACTTAAATTTGTTGATTTAAATAAAGTATCATTGTATTTATGCCATACAGTAACAAGAATCCCACTTGAGGTCGTGACAGTGTCCTAAAAAATAGGCTAATTTTATTTTGTTTATTTATTTATATTTATATTGTTTATTAATTTTTATTTTATTTTATTGTATTACATTTCTAATTTTTTTTATTTAAATTTATAGATTTTTTTTTTATTTAATTTTATTAAAAAAAAATATATATTTTATTGATTTTTAAATTTTATTTTATTACGTTTTTTATTTTATTTATTTGTGTATTTATTTATTTATTTTTGAAAAACAGAGGGTTCCAAATGTCTATATCGCAAATCAGGCATTTATTGATTTTTCAGTTCAGTTTTTTTGTTTCGCTTAAAATATAACTTGTATAAAAATATCAAATAAATATGTATATTTAAAAAAAAATACAGTTAACTAGCGGTCTCAAACTTTTGGACCTAAACATGCTTTTCCACCCATGTTTGTGTGCTGGAGATTTGTACGATTTGATTACGAATGCACTGAATCATTTGTCTCATTTTGAGTGTTTGTAAGGTTGTGGGGAGATAAATGATGGATTGATGTTAATTTTTGCGGTATGTGTGTGTGTGTCATTGATTAGAGGGTGGGCTAAACCTTTCTATCACTCTGACAGATCTTCCTCTTTAACCCTCCTCAGCTGGGCTGCTCTGATTAAAATCCAGAGAGGAATTATGAAAGAGTAATGCTGCAGTTATCGTCATATAATCTCTAAATAACCCCTCATGATTAAAGTACACCTTGTCCTGGATTTACGCTGTGGCAGCCTTTTCTGTCTTTTATCTGTTTGTTTATCTGCAGAGGAACAGTGGGATGATCTCACTGGTACATAGACGCTCACCTACTGAGACAATGAAAGAAAAACAATGATCGAACAAGTTCAAGAATGATCCTTATGTATTGTTTGGGTGGGAGAGAGCTCAGACTGTGAGTGTGTGTTGTGTGTGAGCGATCTCTTCTCTTGTTGTGACTGGTCTATAACAATACCCACTGCATGTCTTCATTATTCCAGTGTCAATCCAAGCACAAACTGGCACTGATTCGCTGAAGCTGTTAGCGCGTGTCGCTGTTTTTGACGTTAGCGCCTAACCAGACACGCCGCAGGAAATTAGTCTCTGTACTTACTGAAATGCTGTGTGAAGAGATGAGTCAGTAAGTGTTGGGGTCTGTAAGTGTTTTTTTTTTAAGATATTAATACTTTTATTCAGCAAGGATGCATTAAATTGTTTAAAAGTGACAGATATTTGTAATGTTACAAAATATATCGGTTTAAAATAAATGCTGTTCTTTTGAACTTTCTATTTATTAAAGAATCCTGAAAAAAAATGTGTACACTACTGTTTTCAACATTGATAATAGTAAGAAATGTTTCATGAGCAGCAAACCAGCTTATTAGAATGATTTCTGAAGGCTCGTGTGATGCTGATGACATTTTTATCAGTTTTATTATTTTTTTGATCAAATAATTTCAGCCTTGGTAAGCAGAAGAGACTTCTTTCAAATACATTTTTTTTTAATCTTACAGACCCCAAATTTGTACATTTTATAAAAATTGTTTTAAATATTTTTATTTTATTTTACGTTTTCCTGAACCAAAACATTTAATGTACACCACATTTTTCAAATGATGGATTGTCATTTTTTTTAAACAGGAAAAGTAAAAAATACAAAATAAATAAATAATTAGAAATATATATTTTTTAATTGTTTACATTTTAAATAAAAAAATTACAATTTTGAAATAAAATCGTATACCCCTTAATCTTGCTCATTTCACAGCTAGCGTTTTATGAATCTTAAACATCATAATATTTTCATTTTTGCATAGTTTAAAAAAAAATACAGTTTGACTGTAAATTATACACCACAAAATATTAAGTGAATTTCCAAGAGGTTTATTGCAACATACATGCAAGTAATTTTTCATTTTTAAAGTTTTTCTGAACCAAAATAATTTAGTTTACACCAGATTTCAAATGATGGATTGTCATTTTTTAAACAGGAGAAGTAAAAATACAAAATAAATAATTAGAAAAATAATTAATTTAATTAAAAAAAAAAAAAAGTGAAATAAAATATTTTACCCCTTAATCTTGTTCATTTCATAGCTAGCATTTTATTTTCATTTTTGCATGGTTTAAAAAATAAATATAATACAGTTTGACTGTAAATTATACACAACAAAATATTAAGGGAATTTCCAAGAGTTTTTTATTGCAACATACATACAAGAAGTAAGTTTTTCATTAAAAAAAGTAAAAAAAAAATCTATTAGTTTTCATAAAAATCAACACTTTAACACCACTGCCTCTGTGTGTTGGGATTGTGGACCAATCAGAGTGCGCTGTGGGCGGAGCTATCCAGCATCAAACCAAAAATTAGTACAAAGTGACGGAAAATTTATTGTTGCTTGTCACTTTTGCGGCTCATCAGGCCAAAACATTCACACACAAACTCCCATTAATACAGAGGATGCTGTATTACAGCGTGCCTGGTTAGGATAGTGCGTAACGCCAATTGAACAGCTTCGTTCAGCCTTGTTTTGTAGGCCGTGTTTAGCATTTCGCAACACTCAGCACATGCTAACACCTTCTGCGAATGCTTCCTCCAGTTTCCAGCCAGCCAAGGAGATGTGCTGAGCTCTCATCTCTTTTGGATGCACTGGACCACCTCGGCCGATTGGCTTCCTCCTTTCTCCTTCCTGCTGTGCCTTAACAGTCCCCTCCCTCATCATGTGTACGTATGTGTGTGAGCGTGCGTGTCTACGCGTGTGTGATTTGATTTCCTGTCCCGTTCTTCTCACCGATAGAGAGCGTTGAGTCGAGCGAGCCGGCGGACCTGTTGGATAGACAGAGGTGCCTGGTGGCGTTGGCCTCTCTGCGACATGCCAAATGGTTCCAGGTTGGCGCTCACTTCTTCTCATTGTTATTGTAGCCTTATGACCCAAAACTACATGCCATTTTCCTCGATTTCCTCCAGCTCTCCAAATGCTCGACACCTCATCTCGAACGTTTGCGTATCGTAAGGCTACAAAAGCAATTGTTACACGTTTTGTTTTCTTTTGCCTGTTTTTGTTTGTCCATAACCTGCTTGTCATCATGAAGGATTTGTCTAGATCTTCCCTTCTCCCACCCCACCCACATAAGCCCCGCCCCCTCCTCCATCATCCGCACGACACGGGCCAGAACCGAAGCACAACACACTTGCACACTCACACACAGTCAAGATCTAGAGATTTAGGGGTTAAAGGTTGGACTTGATTGTTGCTCTCCGTTCACTGGGCGACTCCCTCTGGTTTCCTCAGGCTAGAGTTAACGGGCTAAAGTCGTGCGTGATTGTCTTGCGAATACTGAGAGACATGTGCAATAGAGTCCCGGCGTGGGAACCTCTGAAAGGATGGGTGAGTAGCAGACTTCTGATATTACAAATACTACAGTAAAACTTTAGAGAATTCAGTCATAGATTAAGGAACCGTTGAATTATTGGAAATTGGGGGTCTGTGGCGTAATGCAGACAATACACTTCAGGTACATATCAGTTGTTGATATTTATTGTAGTTAATTATTCTTGAATAAGTGTATTTTTAATCCCCAAACCCTTCTGTTCTGTGTAGAAATGCAATAAATATTTTGCTTAAGCTGCCATTTATCCCTTTGAAAAATTGTAATGTGATCAAGACAATCAAGATTGAAACTACTGTATTATTGTAATAATTAAACATTCATTTGTCACCCGAAAAAAAATGATAAAAACACAAATGTAATCTGAAGAGGTTCCATATACCATATTGAAAATAATTCATGAATTGAGCTGAAGTGTCTTTTCTGCATATATATATATAGTGGCTAAATGGTCATATATACAGTTATACATTATACAGTAAAAAAATAAATATTTTTACAATTCAAAAGAACTGTTTTCTATGTGAATATATTGTAAAATGTAATTTATTCCTGTGATCAAAGTTGAATTTTCAGCATCATTACTCCAGTCTTCAGTGTCACATGATCCTTCAGAAATCATTCTAATATGCTGATTTGCTGCTCAAGAGACTCTTATTGTTATTATCAGTGTTGAAAACAGTTGAGCTGCTGCTTCATAATTTTGAGGAAATAGTGAGCCTCTAGGACTGGATCTCTTCTGTTATTAGTATATTGTGTTTGAAGCAAGAAACTGAATGGTTTTACAGTAACCACAGATGTACAGTAATCTCTCATTTAAGTGTCCCATAGGCAAAATTCTGATGAATTGATAGCTTTTTTGTAACAAATCAGTCTCTGAAAAGCGATTTGCTCTTTTGTTCTCAGCCTTTGGAGTTAATATGTGAGAAGGCCATCGCCACGTGTAACAGACCTCTGGGAGCAGGAGAGGCTCTGCGCCGGGTCATGGAGTGTCTCGCCTCCGGCATACTGCTTCCAGGTATGAACACTTCCAGAATGAAGCAATAAAACAGTTTGAAGTTCTAGAGAATAGTTCCAGATGCCTCAGACAATTTCATTTTGTGAGTAACAAAGAGGGGTTAGTTTAATTCTAATCGTTATGGTTTTGTAATTCTTAACCCTTTTTCTTTGACATATACAGTAGCTATATCTATGTATGAAACATGTTGTCTTTTATGGTTAATGAAATTTCAATATCTACACTACTGTTTAAAAGTTTGGGGTCAGTAAGATTTTTTAAAATGTCTTTAAAAGAAATGTCATGCTCAAGGCTGCATTTATTTGATAAAAATACAGTAAAAACAGTAATATTCTGAAATATTACAATTTTATATGTTTTAAAATGTAATTTATTCCGGTTCTAATTCTAATATGCTGATTTGCTGCTCAAGAAACTTTTCTGATTATTATCCATGTTGAAAACAGTTGTGCTGCTGCTTCATATTTTTGAGAAAACCGTTATACATTTTTCAGGAGCAGGATGCTCAATTGCTCGAATTTATAGCATCCTTGCTGAGAAACAAAAATAGTGTTGCAAGTAGTTTAGTGTTGTGGGTAATTTATATTTATTGTTTTTAAATAATTGTTAAAAAAATCTATGCTGGTATCCGATTTCTACCTGATTTGATTATGAATGCTTGTTTTTAATAAAAAGAAAAAGTGAAACAGAGAAAATTATCCATTGTATATTAATAGATCCCTAATCTTAATTGACTTGAAATAAGCCTCCAAAATATCTGCATATGCAAGATAAATGTGAATAAGTCCTGTGCGGTGTGATGACAGCAGCGGTGTCATTATCAGATCTGGCTTTCATTCGCAGAGCTCTAGGAATAATGTAGCCTCATTTATCTGCTCTTGACATGACTTGTCCATCCCTCGCTACTCTTATACTCTTTTCTCACTTATTCATTAATAATGAGATGCAGGCGTATTTGATTGGCTCGCATGGGAAATAAGCCAAAATGTTATATACTTATGTGAACATAAAAATATATATTTGTATTGTACCTTCAGGGCATAAGTTAAACGATAAAGGTTGATTTTAGAGATTAATGAATTGCTCACCTGCGGTGATAGGGAGTAACTCACTAAATAATGAAACACTAGAGTAGTTTCCTCAACTCTTGACTGGGTCCTTCTTGTCAGCTGTGTGAGTCATATAATTTGTAGAATGTATTTCACGTTTATAATATAATCATTTTTGGTTTCCTCTCCAGGTGGACCAGGCCTGCATGATCCCTGTGAGAAGGAGCTGACGAACACCCTGTCGGCCATGACGGATGAGGAGGCGGAGGCCATCACGTACAACACACAGGTACAAGCAGTGTGTGTCAGGATGTGTGTGAGATGAGGAGAGCGGTGCTGCTGTGCTGTCCAGATTACTGCCATGTCTCTCTCACACACACACACACACACACACACACACACACACACACACACCGGTCTTATCAGTGATTCTAGCCTATATGAGACCCTGGAGCACAAAACCAGTTATAAGTAGCACAGGTATATTTGAAGCAATAGCCAACAATACATTGTATAGGACAAAATTATAGATTTTTCTTTTATGCCAAGAATCATTAGGATATTAAGGAAAAGTCATGTTCCATGAAGATATTTTGTAAATTTCCTACTGTAAATATATCAAAACTTAATTTTTGATTAGTTACATGCATTGCTAAGAACTTAATTTGGACAACTTTAAAGGCGATTTTCTCAATGTTTAGATTTTTTTTTTTTTGCACCCTCAGATTCCAGATTTTCAAATAGTTGCATCTCGGCCAAATATTGTCCTATCAATATCTATTGTCCTAACAAACATTACATCAATGGAAAGCTTATTTATTCAGGTGACATATAAATCTCAATCTCAAAAAGTTGACTCTTATGACTGGTTTTATGATCCAGGGTCACATATGGATACAATATTCCTGAGGCATCATTTTGACCAAACAGCCATTGTTGACAAGTAGGTTCAAATTGATTGAATATTAATTTTTAATGTTATGTATCAATGGCCGTGTATAAACAAATATGGTCAAAATGTTAATTATTTTACCAAAATAAGAGTAATCATACAAAATGCATGTTGTTTTTTATTTAGTACTGTCCTTACTAAGATATTTTACATTTAAGATGGTTATATATAATCCACAAGATAATATAATAGCTGAATTTATAAAAACGACCATGTTCAAAAGTTTGCAAACACTTGTGTTTGCAAACTTTTGAACATGGTCGTTTTTATAAATTCAGCTATTATATTATCTTGTGGATTATATATAACCATCTTAAATGTAAAATATCTTAGTAAGGACAGTACTAAATAAAAAACAACATGCATTTTGTATGATTACTCTTATTTTGGTAAAATAATTAACATTTTGACCATATTTGTTTATACACGGCCATTGATACATAACATTAAAAATTAATATTCAATCAATTTGAACCTACTTGTCAACAATGGCTGTTTGGTCAAAATGATGCCTCAGGAATATTGTATCCATATGTGACCCTGGATCATAAAACCAGTCATAAGAGTCAACTTTTTGAGATTGAGATTTATATGTCACCTGAATAAATAAGCTTTCCATTGATGTAATGTTTGTTAGGACAATAGATATTGATAGGACAATATTTGGCCGAGATGCAACTATTTGAAAATCTGGAATCTGAGGGTGCAAAAAAAAAAAAATCTAAACATTGAGAAAATCGCCTTTAAAGTTGTCCAAATTAAGTTCTTAGCAATGCATGTAACTAATCAAAAATTAAGTTTTGATATATTTACAGTAGGAAATTTACAAAATATCTTCATGGAACATGACTTTTCCTTAATATCCTAATGATTCTTGGCATAAAAGAAAAATCTATAATTTTGTCCTATACAATGTATTGTTGGCTATTGCTTCAAATATACCTGTGCTACTTATAACTGGTTTTGTGCTCCAGGGTCTCATATAGGCTAGAATCACTGATAAAAGGCGATTTTCTCAATGTTTAGATTTTTTTTTTTTTTCACCCTCAGATTCCAGATTTTCAAATAGTTGCATCTCGGCCAAATATTGTCCTATCAATATCTATTGTCCTAACAAACATTACATCAATGGAAAGCTTATTTATTCAGGTGACATATAAATCTCAATCTCAAAAAGTTGACTCTTATGACTGGTTTTATGATCCAGGGTCACATATGGATACAATATTCCTGAGGCATCATTTTGACCAAACAGCCATTGTTGACAAGTAGGTTCAAATTGATTGAATATTAATTTTTAATGTTATGTATCAATGGCCGTGTATAAACAAATATGGTCAAAATGTTAATTATTTTACCAAAATAAGAGTAATCATACAAAATGCATGTTGTTTTTTATTTAGTACTGTCCTTACTAAGATATTTTACATTTAAGATGGTTATATATAATCCACAAGATAATATAATAGCTGAATTTATAAAAACGACCATGTTCAAAAGTTTGCAAACACAAGTGTTTGCAAACTTTTGAACATGGTCGTTTTTATAAATTCAGCTATTATATTATCTTGTGGATTATATATAACCATCTTAAATGTAAAATATCTTAGTAAGGACAGTACTAAATAAAAAACAACATGCATTTTGTATGATTACTCTTATTTTGGTAAAATAATTTATTGTTGTTCTTGAGTCCTTTGTTTGTCCTGAACAAAAATTTGAATAATTTTGTCTTCTGGGAAAGCACAGAGTAAAAGTAAATCAGAGATGGTGTTAACGCAATGCAAAAAACTAAAAGACGTAAAAAAAAAAAAAAACAGCACATTAAAATGATATAATTTTACATCACCAGTAAAATCGTATTAAATATATTGTGAATGTTCCATGTATCATCCAGACTAAACACACACACACTCATCCTGATAGAGCACCTTGATGATTGGCTCTTTAATGAGTGTGGAAAAATTATATGGCGCTGGCCAGTGAATCTTCCTCCCTGCCCCGAGGACTGTGTGTGTGTGTGTGTGTGTGTGTGTGTGTGTGCTGCATCTCTGAGTAGATCTCTGTAGCGCTTTTCCTTTGAACACTTGTGCAGTCAAGAGCAGAATCACAATGTGCCTAACTGTTTTGCAGCAGATCGAAGAGGTTCAGTACAAACACACACACACACCCTTCCTGACTCTACACACACCACTGAAGCTAAGAATATGTTTGATTGCTTAACATATTTATCAAATTGTATAATTTCCTTGAAGAAAAAAACTAAACCGCAGTATATGAAGTTTTGGGGAAAATAATCATTCATTATATATATTTGTTTTATTCATCTTCTACTTTAGTGAATGTGATGAGTTAGGTTTTTTGGAGATAATGCGGTTATAAATGAGCATTTGTTTTTACTGCAGTTTGCCGTAGTCATAAATGAGATGTATTGCGGTGATATGCCGTATAGTAATGCCTACCTGCAGAAATACTGCATTCAAGAGAGAGTTTCTGTCGTCACACATGAGGCTGAAAGATGGTGCTTATCGATGCAATTTACTCAATGATGAAGAGTCATGAGTTCAAAATGAGCTTCGAGTGTAATCACTGAATTTGATGGAAGGAAAATGTAAATCTAACTTTATTGAAATGCAATTTTAGCTTATTAAATTGTTATTCTTAATGTTTATTAATCTAAAATATCACTTCAAACTTTAGTTTTGGAACAATATTATTAACCCTAAACTTGGGAAACAGAGAGAAAGTGGGTGAATAATTATGCGTTCAACTTTGTTGTAAGATGTTTGGGGTTAGTAAGATTGTTTTTTTGAAAGAAATTGAGCAAGGATGCTTTGAATTGATCAGTCATTTTTGTATTGTTACAAAAGAGTTTTCATCTGTTACATGAACTTTCTATTCATTCACTGAAGACTGGAGTAATGATGCTGAAAATTCAGCTTTGCTTCACAGAAATAAATAACATTTCTGTCAGGACCACTATCGTCAGAATGATAGATACTTAGCATAAAGTTTGGTTTGGCGGTATGGTTCTGTTCTGGGCAAAAAACCTCCCTGTTAGATATATTCAAATAGAAAACAGTTATTTGAAATTGCAATAATATTTCACAATATTACGGTTTTTACTGTATTTTATATTTTAAAAAATGCAGCCTTGGTGAGCAGAAGAGACTTATTTAGAGAACATTACAGAATCTTACCAACCCCCAAACTTTTGAACGGCAGCATATAAAACGATAATAATAATTATTATTAAATATTTTATAATAAATTCAAGGGGGAAAATTTTTTTAAACTTTTGAATAGTTTAAGCATGAACCTTTACAAACATCAAAAATGAATTGAAGGAACATCAGGCACCTCCAGTGATAACAGCTTTGTTGATTATAATGTAAGCAGTCTAGTTTTATTGCATGATGAACCACCCAAATAAACATCATGTAACAATTCCATTCGTTCATCTAGAGTCAAAGTTTGTGTATGGGACCGTATTAAAACAGTGCACTGTGGTGATATTCACACTGATGGTCTGATTACTGTAATTAAAGGTGTTTCCCATAATGGGCTCACAGATCTTTTCTAGGTATACTATTGAAATCGAACCTTATGTGGTCTCGTAATGGGCTATAACTAAAGTAAACAGCTTTGTCAATATCTGATAAGATGAGTTAATGTGAGTCAGTTGTAGCATGAATTATTTGTGAGGCAGTCTGTCCCCCATAATTCCTCTGAACGTGGTGATTCAGTGCAGATGTTCCACATCTACAGGCAGTCTCTGGGCTCAAGCGGAGAATTATTGCTTTATTATTAAAAAATAAGTGTGTGGGTGTTTCTTCAGGGTACGTTTTGAGACTTTTTTTTCTTTCAGGAGCAGATCATTTTGGTGTGCTCTGTGATAACTTTGATACTTTTTAATGTGTGTTCCAGCATGCTCTGCGGCTCATGGCCTTTGGGCAGATCTATAAGGTCTTAGAAATGGACCCTCTCCCCTCAAGTAAACCTTCACAGAAATTCCCCTGGTCAGATAAAGAAGGTGAGCACGCACAATTAATTACTTGCTCAAGGCTGTGTAATTTTTTGATATTTAAATACTCAAGGTCTTGTTTGATATGTAGATACACCTATAAGTTGTTCATAGGTTGATTTCTCTGAAAAGTGTGAAACACTCTTCAAACATTAGTTTTAACATTGTTTGTCTGAACATCCTAATCTGCCCGACAACAGCAACTCAGACTCAGTCATTGGTGTGAGTTTGGGGGTGGGGCTAACTGATTGTCCAATCAAAATAAGATAGAAGTATGTTGTCTCATTATTTTTGCAAATCCATTTAGTGCTGCTGAATGACATGAAAGTAAAATAATTCTGAAATTGTACACACTGACATACAGCTCTGTGAGTCTGTTTTTGATGTGTTTTAGTAATTCATTGTAGGTGTGATTCATCAGCACGTTAACTCTGCTCTTTTGTATCAGGTCTAGGGCTGAAGAGACCTTATGAAGATGGTCTGCTGGACGACAAAGACCTCATCAAGAAGATGAAACGCAACCTGAGAAAAGGTCAGTCTGAGCAACGATAGACAGAGATATTGGTTAAACCAGTTCATTTTTAATTACATATATCGTGTGCGTCTGTCAATAGCAGTGTTCGGGTAGTTGGTTAATGGTAATTTCCTTTTTGATTAAATACGTTTTTATTAAATATTGTGAAAAAGAATTCTCATTTGTTATCATTAAAGGGATAGTTCACCCAAAAACGAAAATTGTCATTAATTACTCACCCTCGTGTCGTTCCAAACCTGTAAGACCTCCGTTCATCTTCGCAAGACAAACGTAGATACTTTTGATCAAATCCGAGAGCTTTCTGAGCCTGCATAGACAGCAACGCAACTGACACGTTCAAGGCCCAGAAAAGTAGTAAGGACATTGTTAAAATAGTCCATGTGGCATCAGTGGATCAACGGTAATTTTATGAAGCTACAAGAATACTTTTTGTGCGCAAAGAAAACAAAACTAAGGACTTTATTCAACAAGTTCTTCTCCTCCGTGTCAGTCTTCGACGCACGTTCATGAGAGTACCATGGCGCATTAATTTTTGGGTGAACTATCCCTTTAAATTGCATTATGTATTTCAGTATATTGTTGATCAGCCAATACTGATAACTGTAGATGATAGTATCAGCCTTGGGCATTGAAAAATTAGCTTAATTATAACTTAGAATAATAAGTTCTACGAGTAATGTGCCTCAGCAAACCAAAGCTTTCTCAGTGCTTCATGACAAATCTGTAATATTAATGCCTGTAATATCCTCTCCTGTTTTAAACTAGCCAGGAAACGCTGATACAGTAACCTTCCTTCTTCAGTCGTTCCTTCTTCATTATGACCATGTTTGGCCTTAAAAAGTGATTGTCCTCTTTCTAGAATGATTAAAGAACAACACATCTCTTTTTTAATGTATTTTTTCTGCTAATCTCTCACCTTCTTTCTCTTCGGTAAGCTGTCCGGTTTTCTCTCTGCTCTTCTCTTTGTTGCCGTCTCTTCTCTCTCGCTCCTCATCCTGCTGCACTTCCATCTCTTGCTCTCTCGTACAGGAAGCAGACAACCGTTGGGAAATCAATGCCATTGATTCTTAATTTCTCTTGGAGCCGCGCTGCTGTCCCCAGCCTGCGCTCCTCGCCGGCCTCAAATAAATCGCTTTCAAAGCAGCAGAATTTCACAATTAGCAAGCTGATGGAACGAAGGGATCGTAGAAAGTTAAAAGATGAGCTGTGTGTTTACGGAGCGCTTACTTTGCTAACGTTGATTTCTGTTCTCTTTCCCTTCCAGCAGTTCTTGACAGTAAAGCAATAGACTCAAATCAACCCATGAATGCTCTGATGCGCTTGAACCAGATCCGGCCGGGGCTGCAGTATAAACTGCTGTCTCAGTCAGGTCCGGTTCACGCCCCCGTCTTCACCATGTCTGTAGACGTCGACGGCACTGTTTACGAAGCCTCTGGCTCCTCTAAGAAGACCGCCAAGCTGCACGTGGCTGTAAAGGTACACCTGGACGTCAGTTGTCTTTGCATCATGTGATTGGAGGGGTGACCATTATATAAGGTGTTAAAGGATTAATTCACCCACAAATGTGTATTTTGTCATCATTCACTCATGCTTATGCCTTTTGAAACCCGTATAAGGAGAAATCAGACAAAATGTCTGAGCTGCTCGTTTCCATGCATTGAAAGTTATTGTTGATTAGGGGCTGTCATGCATAAAAAAGCACCTAAAAGTAGTCAATATGACCCGTGTGGTGTATTTTACGTGTTTTGAAGCCTTCTGATACTGGAACTTTACACACTTGTATGGAAAAGAGCAGCTTGAACATTCTGCCTAATTACTTCTTTTGTGTTCTACGGAACAAAAAGTCATACGAGTTTCAAAAAACTGGGTGAGGGTGAGTAAATAATGACAGCGCTTTTATGTTGGGATGAACTATTCCTTTAACAATAACCACAGTGTTGATGCGGGTGACCCGAGTTCAAGCCTGGCTTGCATCATTTCCAGATCCTCTTGACCCCCCTTTTTTTCTCCTTCATTTTCTATGTAATCGAATATGAAAATTAATTTTCATTTAGATTAGCTAACAACTGTTTTCATTGGTCGTGATTTTGATTTCAGTTAAATTGATTAATCCTAAATAAAAAAGCTAACATTTTTGTTATTGATTATTACAAATAATTGTTATTATTATAATTATTATTACTAAATAAAAATATTAAAATATAAATATAACTATTGTAATATTGCACTGTAATGTAAAAATAGTAGTGTTGTCAAACAATTAATCGCAATTAATCGCATCCAAAATAAAAGTTTTTGTTTACATAATATATGTGTATACTGTGTATATTTATTATGTATAAATAAATACATATATAAATACACACACATACAGTATATATTTTGAAAATATTTCCACGTATATATTTATATTAATATAATTGATATTGTATATAAATATTTAAAATGTATAAACAGCATATTTTTCTTAAATATATACATGCATGTGTGTGTATTTATATATACATAATAACTATACACAGTACACACATGTATTATGTAAACAAAAACTTTTATTTTGGGCATCATTACAAAATAGTATATTATTATATACTTAAATACTATTTTTAATTTACAGTGCAATATTACAATAGTAATATTATTATTAATCATACTAAGCCATATCACGATTTTGGTTTTATTTCAATTAAGCGAAATGACAAATTACAAAGCCAACTTTTTTGACAAACTGTGCACATTTACACCATGAATATGTATTAAAATAAAGTAAAAATGGTCCATTTTGATTTCATGCTGAATTTACAATATATAAACGCTCCAGTTGTCACTACTAGACATTTTCCAGTGTGATCAGGTCTCTAACATATGCAAACCTAGTTGGTGTGCTGGTGTTAAGCTCTTGTTAGCTGTATCCTTGATCCCACGACCCTGGTTAAATCAGTCTCTTAGTGTTATAGATGACTTCTTGAACCAGATTTGTAGATTCAACCCTATTGTCACTGTAGCAGGACAGTAAAGCAATGTGTCGTTCAGGAAGACCGGTTAAGCTTGTTCCCACATACACACACCAGTGATTCCCAGAATGCAAAAAGAACTCAAATCTTTGTAATCCCAGAGTGCTGGTGAACAAAGGCTCTGGAGCATAGGACCGCACTAATCCTCTTTCTGTGAGAGCGCAGCCATTAATGGCAACGACAGCCCCAATTTGGGTCAGAATTGCACTGTGATGTAAAAATAGTAGTGTTGTCAAACAATTAATCGCAATTAATCGCATCCAAAATAAAAGTTTTTGTTTACATAATATATGTGTATACTGTGTATATTTATTATGTATAAATAAATACATATATAAATACACACACATACAGTATATATTTTGAAAATATTTCCACGTATATATTTATATTAATATAATTGATATTGTATATAAATATTTAAAATGTATAAACAGCATATTTTTCTTAAATATATACATGCATGTGTGTGTATTTATATATACATAATAACTATACACAGTACACACATGTATTATGTAAACAAAAACTTTTATTTTGGGCATCATTACAAAATAGTATATTATTATATACTTAAATACTATTTTTAATTTACAGTGCAATATTACAATAGTAATATTATTATTAATCATACTAAGCCATATCACGATTTTGGTTTTATTTCAATTAAGCGAAATGACAAATTACAAAGCCAACTTTTTTGACAAACTGTGCACATTTACACCATGAATATGTATTAAAATAAAGTAAAAATGGTCCATTTTGATTTCATGCTGAATTTACAATATATAAACGCTCCAGTTGTCACTACTAGACATTTTCCAGTGTGATCAGGTCTCTAACATATGCAAACCTAGTTGGTGTGCTGGTGTTAAGCTCTTGTTAGCTGTATCCTTGATCCCACGACCCTGGTTAAATCAGTCTCTTAGTGTTATAGATGACTTCTTGAACCAGATTTGTAGATTCAACCCTATTGTCACTGTAGCAGGACAGTAAAGCAATGTGTCGTTCAGGAAGACCGGTTAAGCTTGTTCCCACATACACACACCAGTGATTCCCAGAATGCAAAAAGAACTCAAATCTTTGTAATCCCAGAGTGCTGGTGAACAAAGGCTCTGGAGCATAGGACCGCACTAATCCTCTTTCTGTGAGAGCGCAGCCATTAACGGCAACGACAGCCCCAATTTGGGTCAGACTGACAAATGAACACTGGTGCTCTTATGATATCCTTTACCCCTGTGTAAACTCACACTTAAAGCATGCATTCACTCTGTATCTGAGATAACATATATCAATACTGATAAATAAAAAAATGTCCATCGCCTGATAACTGATACAGTATTTAATAATAAATTGTACACCCCAAAATACAGTATATGTGTAATATATTTTGTGTCTAGTTCTTTATCTATTCAGGGTTTTTTTTGGTAAACAGCTAACTTGATTTACAGAGATCTGCAGCTCCGCTTTGCATCTGTGGTGTGGGCATATTTCGGTGAACTTTTATATAAGCGAGTCTTTTCAAAGTGATGATTTCACTCTCAATAATGACCTCTGTATCCAAGGAACTGTCCACTTCTGCTCACTGACGGCCACAAAGATGAACTGAACTTTCCCAGCATGTTTCATCATTTTGTGAATCTTCCATGCCAAAACTTTGAAGTCTCTTGTTTAAAGATACTTTTACTTTATTTTTCTACTCATGGTGTCATTTTCCATACAAAAGTAAAGTCCTCATTAAAATGAGGGCTGATGTGGCGTAGTTTTAAATAGGGAAAGTTACAATATTTCACCATTTATTCATAGTCATAGTCAACTTTTGGAGTTTCCACAATGTTTTTACTTAAAAGACAGTCTTGCATTTGTAGTCATCTGAAGCCACTGCTCGCTTATTAAATTGTAATTCTCTGTCACGTTCTGTGTGATGTTCATGCTGGGTTAGTTGTAATGCTGTTTTTGTGGTGTAGGTGCTACAGGCGATGGGTTACCCCACAGGCTTCGACACAGACCTGGACTCCATGAGTGCAGATGAGAAGTCGGACGGGGAGGGCAAGAGCGAGACGTCCACACACTCAAGCAATAACACATCACACTCCTCAGACAGCTCCAACACGTTGGAGGTACACACAAACTCACTGAATGTTTAGTAAATGTTTTTACTATGTTCTAGTCAAATCAAGTTACATTTATTTATATAGTGCTTTAAACAATAAAGATTGTTTCAAAGCAGCTTCATAGTAATAAACGAGAAAATAACATAACAAGGCCATATGATTTCTGCAATCCGGAAAACGCAGACAGAATCGCGGAATCCAGTCATAAAAATGGAATTTACTGCATAACGCGGAATGTCATGGAATTTGCCAAATTTTGAATGGATACATCAAAAGTAGGTCAGAACACGTAAATCAAAACGCCGTATGGACTAGTGTCTGTGAATATTAAGCTGCAAAAATACCATTTAAATATGAATCGTTATACGAAAAATATGAAGATGCGCGGTTCTGTTTAATACCAGTGTTGCCAACTTCTTTCAATGGAAAGTAGCTAAAGCCAGCTTGAAAAGTCGCTAAATGTTGCTAGATGACGTCATACGCTAATTAGCATATGCACCACATCATTGCGTTGTATTGCCTTTTACATTTGCTTGCCTCTCTGTGCTCACATACTGTATTTTAATGCAGCCAAATTCTCAATAAAACTGTTTTCATTTATATATTTTACTGTTTCTGTTGTCAGACAATGGAAAGAATATAAAATAGTGACTGAAACATGGCCCATTAAGACTACATAACCAGCTCTCCCTTTCCAAGATGTTAATTTGCACAAAAATCCTGATTTATAATTGAGCCGTCATCTGATGAAATCCAATACACATAACATAAAGACAATTCCTGTGCTGTGATTTCAGCTATATTTGCATGTAAAATTAGAGACGTAACAGAATATCTATTTTAACCAAATGAACAGAGCAGGCGCCGATTGAAGTGTGTGCACGCTGGGGAAGAAAGACCTCGCACTTGTACCGACAAGTTTTTGTCCAAGAAGTCGCTAGATTTGTCGCTAGGTGCTTTTTTGGGAAAAAATCACTAAAGGGGTCTGAAAAGTCACTAAATCTAGCGACAAAGTCGCTAAGTTGGCAAGACTGTTTACTACACACATACTGAAGTGTGTGTGACGCTAACGTGTTCTCACCAATATATGAATACATGAATCGCCATGTCATATACCGTATTGGCCCGAATATAAGACGACCCTGATTATAAGACGACCCCCCTTTTTCCAGATGTACCTTTTGGAAAAAGGCTTTTTAAAAAACAAATCTTGTTTTTTCTCAGTAAAACACATTTTGTCTTCAATTATTTTCATATTGCATATTTTTCCTAGTTTAATTTTTGTTTTGAAATTATGGTAAAAACTGGTAACATGTACCAACAATCACATTTTAAAAATATACACTTTTTGATATACCATTACAAAAAAAAAAACATGAATTAGGACATTTAGGCTATCCATCTAATAGTAGCCTACCAAAATCGTATTAACAGTAGAAGTTCAATCTTACTGTAGTCTTCAAATCTGGGTACTGTCTTACGTTTTAAAATCACAAAGAGTTTGGTCCCATCAGGCTAACGTGACAGTCACGACTC
>NW_015505413.1:500804-501175 GCF_001515645.1 Sinocyclocheilus grahami
ATACTCGGGTCAATACGGTACAAACAGAAACAAAATAAAAGTTATTTTAACTTGAAGAAACTGTGACAGAAATATATTATTTAATGTAATGATAGTACTACTACTAATAATAATACAATTATTATTAAAACATTTTTTTAAGGAATATTTACCAGAAACATTATTTACCAGAATTGATTTACAAGAAAAATTGTAAATACACAACACAGTAATTCTGGGAAAAGATATAAATAAAATAATAATAAATATTTTTTTTTTTGTAAAATCAGTTAATTAGAGATGCAACAAGCTTAATTCAGCTGTAATCAGTTCTACATACACTCTTAAAAATAAAGGTGCTTCACGATGCCATAGAAGAACCTTTTTGTCTA
>NW_015505413.1:501286-581815 GCF_001515645.1 Sinocyclocheilus grahami
GTTTTTACTCGTGATCTTTACAACACGCATTACATTACGTATTTCATGGCACACTCGTTTTATGGGTATTTGGTGCCACCTATTGTTGTGGGTGTATTATTGACATGTCAAAGTCTAGACCCTGAATATAAGACCACCGCGTTTTTTCAGATGTATTTCCAAGAAAAAAAACATCGTCTTATATTCGGGTCAATACGGTACAAACAGAAACAAAATAAAAGTTATTTTAACTTGAAGAAACTGTGACAGAAATATATTATTTAATGTAATGATAGTACTACTACTAATAATAATACAATTATTATTAAAACATTTTTTTAAGGAATATTTACCAGAAACATTATTTACCAGAATTGATTTACAAGAAAAATTGTAAATACTCAACACAGTAATTCTGGGAAAAGAAATAAATAAAATAATAATAAATATTTTATTTTTTTTGTAAAATCAGTTAATTAGAGATGCAACAAGCTTAATTCAGCTGTAATCAGTTCTACATACACTCTTAAAAATAAAGGTGCTTCACGATGCCATAGAAGAACCTTTTTGTCTAAATGGTTTCATAAAGAACCTTTAACATCTGAAGAACCTTTCTGTTTCACAAAAGGTTCTTTGTGGTGAAAGAAGGTTCTTCAGATTACAAAAAGGTAAGAAAGAGATGGTTCTTTAAAGAACCTTTGACTGAATGGTTCTTTGTGGAACCAAAAATAGTTCTTCTATGGCATCGCTTGAAGAACCTTTTGAAGTACCTTTATTTTTAAGAGTGTAAGAAAATAGTAGGGTTATTTGGCTCAAGTCAGTTCAGTGTTGGTTCAGTTCAGTTGAAAAGCATGTTCTGCATCCAGGTGCGAACTCAGGGTCCTATTTTGACGGCCAGCGGGAAGAACCCAGTCATGGAGCTGAATGAGAAACGTCGCGGGCTGAAGTACGAGCTCATCTCAGAGAGCGGAGGAAGTCACGACAAACGCTTCGTCATGGAGGTGGGCCTCACCAGACACAAATGTACCACTTTATCCCTGTTCACCAATAAGACTGTTTACTAGTGATGTTTGCTAAGGTGAGCATTACTTTTATTGTTATTACTCATACTGGGGGAGAGGGATTTGAATGAATCTCTAACCCAAGTATTAATCTTTGTTGTGTAACATGTCTCACGCAGTTTGTGCTGCAGACATGACTTTAATGAATTACTCTCGCCTGAATTTAGAAAAGAGAGGTGTGCCATCACTTTATGCGATCAAACATAGGTTTTTAACTTGGTGGAAAACAAAATGCATGATAAATCCTTTAAGGGGAGGCCCAAGACATGGGAATCCACAATAATGTAGCATTGTGGAGCTTACTTTTTCAATGACAAGAATCATTCACATTTGATTTAGAAAGTGTGAAAAAATTTAGATTTTTTTTTTCTTCTTTGAAATAAGTCTTTTATACTCACCAAGACTGCATTTATTTGATCCAAAATACAGTAAAACAGTAATATTGTGAAATATTAGAATTTGAAAGTACTATTTCTTTTGACATTTTTCATTTGTAATTTGTTCCTGAGATGCAATGCGGAACTTCCAGCGGCCATTACTCCAGTTTTCAGTGTCGGCATCACACCTTTGTATCACAGGAATAAATTACATTTTAAAATATATTCAAATACAAAACAGCCATTTTTGTATTCTTTCAAATACAAAACAGTTATTTGTAAAAAAAAAAAATAATAATAATAATAATAGTTCACAAGACTACTGTTTTTGCTATATTTTGATGAAATAAATGCAGCCTTGGTGAACATACGTAAGAGCATTTAAAAAGAGAAAACTAATTTTTTTTCAACCAAAATATACACATCATCTCAGATTTCAGTCATTGATATAATTTCCTGTTCAAAATCCTCACCCCATGTTCTCGTGGGCAGGTGGAAGTGGACGGGCAGAAGTTTCGTGGCGCAGGGCCCAATAAGAAAGTAGCCAAAGCCAGCGCTGCCCTCGCGGCTCTAGAAAAACTCTTCTCCGGGCCTAATGCTGCTGGCAACAAGAAGAAAAAAATAATCCCTCAGGTAGGTCACCTGTTGCTTCGACTAGTGACCAATAACATCCAGATAGGGTTGTTCAGTATTCAGTCTGTTCCTGGGATAACCAGGATCAGTGCTTGGTAATCCATGACTGCTCTATTAGATATTCTGTGATCAATATTTCCTCGATGAAACTGAGACCTGCAGACTAATTCATCTCTTTTCTCCAGAAATCAATCTGGCAACACTACACTTGGTATTGCTGTAGCTTCTCGTTGCTGATTAAAGCCTGTGTGTATTGTAGAGTAAAGGGGCATTAGCTGCAGCTGCTGCTGTGTCTGCCGTCGCGGTCCAGGCAGCACGAGGACGAGGAAGACCCACCCTCACACGAGGAGCCTTCATCAGCGCTGCGGCAGCACCTGGATACGTCACACCAGGTGTGTGTTTGATGCCAGACAGTGTTTCTATAGTGACTAAAGACCTGTTTACCTTTTGGCACATGTAAAACTACATGCAACAATGCATTTACATTACAGAAGTACCCATTTAGCTACAATTTACACTATCATTCAAAAGTAAAGTAACAGTAAAGATTTCTAAACCAAATAATGCTGAACGTTTGCACTTTCTATTCATCAAAGAATCCTGAAAATAAAAACATATGATAGTTTTCACAAAAATATTAATCAGCAAAACTGATTTCAGCATTGATAAGAAATGTTTCTTGAACAGAAAATCAGCATATTAGAACAGGATCATGTGACACTGAAGACTGGAGTAATGATGCTGGAAATTCAGCTTTGATCATGGGAATAAATTACATTTTTAAATATATTAAAATACAAAACGGTTAACTGAATAATTTGAACAATATTTCACAATATTACTGTTTATAATGTATTTGTGTCAAATCGATTTCAGCTTTGGCGAGCATAGGAGACTTCTTTCAAAAACACGTACTGACCCCAAACTTTTGAACAGTTGTGTATAGATAGACTATACTAGATTTTTATGCTATTTTGTCTAAAGTAAAAACAATTATACATTTAAAATTAAAATCTTGTCATTTTGTTGCTTTTGACCAATAATCTTTACAATCACCAATGGTGTACTGCACAAGTGATCAAGTTTATTATTATGAAACTTGTTTTTTATTTTTACATTTTACTTTGTATAATTCCTTCAGATACAGTATTTGAACATTATCAGAGAATAATGAAATGTTTTAAAATATATGTCTCAGTTTGAGTCAATACGCATTCATTTTGAATGGGAGCACCCACTCTTGTTTTTAGCATGGTATTATGTTATTATTTTCATTTGTTTACTTGTTTATTAGTAGATGTATTTACATATAATTAATGCACTGCCTGGCCAAAAATGTCACTGTCAGGATTTAAATACGTAAATACTTTGATTGAATCAATATTGCAGTGATTGAAATGTTTCTGGCAACAATTATTGTAACCCTAACTAATGCAGTGTGTAGCTTTTCATTTCTTCATGTCCATATTCAAGGCCAGGCAGTGTATAAAGTTTGCATAATAGTCTTCAGAAAGGCTCTGTCATATGACTCATGACAGTGAAGTCAAAGGTCACAGGTAGTGTTGAGGCCCTGACACAAATCATGTGAAGGAGTCGTAACTCTTCACCATATATCATGAATGCCGTGTTCTCGCAGGCTTCGGAGCCCCATACGGGTACAGCGCAGCGGCCGCCACTCCTGCATACGGTACGTACCCCTTCCTTCCCGTCCTCCCTTCCTCCAGTCAGGGTCTAGGGTCCACATCTGCCCCCACTTACTCCCCCATTCGGCTTTCAAACCCCAAAATCACATCCCCAAAGAATCCCGTAGAGAAATGACTCCCTGGACGATGGAAACGAACCATAACCTTTTGGTTCTTAACTGTGGTTGGAGCAAGACTTGCTGCACCTGGCCTGAGTGTGACTTTGCTCGTCTAGTCTGCCTGCTCGACGCTTGGCCCGTTTCTCCTGACTCTGGGCGGCTCTCTAAGCGTCAGCGTAGTGCTGCTGTCTACAGCACACAGTTACACCATTCAAAGCAGCCGCTGGGCATGATGGGTGAGAGGAAGATCACGCTAAACACAGTCTGAAGACTAGTGCTGCGACTAGCTAACATAGAGCGAATACATTTTAAAGGGATAGTTCAACTAAAAATGAAAATGATGTCATCATTTACTCACTCTCATCTCGTTTCAAGACTTCATTTTTACTGTGAAACACAAGAAAAATTGATTTTCAACCATTTTTGTTCACACAATGAAAGTCAATGGGGTCTAAGTAACAACTGACATGCATTGTAGAGACAAAAGACAATTTTTAGGGATTGTAGCTAAACTTTGGTATTTAGGGTGAGTAAAAGATTACAGATTTAAAAAAAAAAAAAATTTTATTTAAGAACAACATTGACATTTAAACGTTCAGTCTGTGTCGTCTAAAGACCCGTTTACAATAGGAAAAATAACTAACGATAACTTTATTAGCATCCGCTTTAAATGCTCATGCTTTAAGGTCTTTGCACACTGAGTCTGAAATTTTCGCACGTAAAAAAATAAATGCGACTTCACGTTGTCAGTCACGTTTACACACTTTCGTCCGTTATAAAAAATTTCGGATCAGGTTCGATTTTCTGCGTTTTCACATCTGTAGCAAGCATTTTAATAGGAAAGGATAATGAATACAGAATTTAAAAAAAACGCATACAAAAATCAGCCCTAGTTAATATACTAGTAAACACAGTGTAATCTCCAAACGGGCCCTTATCCTAATACCGCCTGCATACTAGAGAAAGCTCTGACAAAGTGTTTGACCATTAAGAAAAGTGCAAGATCCCTGACATTCACAGCTCCTCATGGGACAGGCCCATCTGATGTGCACTTTAAAATCTCAGCAGTATGTTTCACCTATTGATTTATATAGTGTAATTTCAGACGCACTGCTCGTATCATGTACTGCTTTTCGCACACTGTACAGTAGAGAAGTAGGCACATCCAGAACCGTGATTAGTATTATTTATATACCATTAAAGTATTCATATTTTGAATGAAGTGCTTTTATCAATTTTATTAGTTTTTTATCCAATTTTAATTGTAGTCATTTTAGTACTTAAATGTTTTTAAAATTAAATGTTGCCTTGGCAACTAACTGAATGTAAGTTAAAGATTTTCATTGTATATTCATGTTATTTTATTTCAGCTTTATTTGAATAAAAAAAAACATTTTCAGCGGTTTTAGTTTTAGTTTCAACAATAACAATACAACGCAAAAAACACACCGTACCGGGAACGCTCATCCGCTCAGAAACGTATAAACACTTGAACACACAAATACAGGAATGCACACACAGTCCATCGGGTTTCTAAACTAAAACTCCTCACCCGTCTGTGTAGTGTGTTGTTCTAGGAGTGCCTCTCCGGTCAGGCTCAGATGAAGATGCTTTGAATGAGCCTTATGTGCAGGGGGGACTAGGTGAGGTGGGCTCAGCGGGAACCAAGCTGAATTTGGAGGGTGTTTGCTGGGTTTGGTGTGTTTATTTCTCGGAGGATAAGGGGGGCGGGTGGGGGGTGGATATGGGGTTGCTCCCAGCGCCCTGGTCTCTGCCTGCCACATAAAGACTGTTCCTTTAGGTGGAAGGTGAAACCCGGTATTGTGCTGTAAGAGAACAGTGCGCCCCTCTCTTTGACGTCTCTCCGGTTCGGTGCCTGAGAGCTGTGTGCATGCAGTAATTCTCACCAGTCATCTTACGCTGTCCAACCCTCTTCCTCCTGTTGCTGCTTTGGGATTTCTAAATGGGAACGACTGTGAGACTACGACTACTATTCACACACATGTACAAACACACACGGCACAGAATGAACACTCCACATAAGAGCGCCAGCCGGCAGATCACTCCTGTAACCCTCCATGTGCCCCGACCCACAATTCACATGTATGCTTCAGACGCTAAGTTTAACTTTATTACTTTCAATTAGATAGTTCTGTCTAGTAGTTAAGACTAGGGCTGGGCAATATATTGAATATTTATGAACATTATTAAGTTGATTTAAAATTAACCACATGAATATCACAACAATATTAAGCTGTTTTTTTATTTCCTTAATAAATGTTGCAACATAATGCAAATTAATTCTCTAATTTAATGTTCTAAATTAAAAATTGTAACTAGAATTTTACCACATTTTTGTACATTTTATACAAATGTATTAACATATACTATAATATATTCATAATTTCTCAATTTTATATTAATAAATATTATACATTTAATAAAATTACAAAAACATGATTTGTGTAAACCTGAAAAACATACCTCGACTTTAACATTTTACTGTTATTATTAGATTTGTACATTGTGAATAAAATAAAACCAAATAATTATTCCATTAATTCAGTGTTAATTTTGTGTGAAAAAAATCTAGATTTTAACTGTATATTATTATTTAACTAGATTAACTGTATATTATCATTTGATTTTTATAGATTGTAAATAAAAAATATATTATTATTCCTTTAATTTAGTGTTAATTTGTGAAAAACTGAAAACGGTAACTTGGTTATTATAACTAGAATTTTACTGTATTTTATTTGATTTGTTTCAAATATTTTATGAATAAGATAATTTGTTATTATTGCATTAGTCTGTTAATTTCATGAAAAACTGGAAAACATACTATGATTATTTTCAACTGTAATTTTACTGTGTTTTATTGTTAGATTTATACATTGCTGAAATTGATGATAGTTCGGTTAAAATGTTTGGGTACTTTGAGAAAATATCTCTGAAAAATATTAAAATAATTAAAAATATATATATATAAAATAATTTATCAAAGTATATATATACTGAATTTCAGCAACTTATACAATTTATTTAATGTACAGTATATCATTCAGCCCTACTCAAGAACCATTATTCATAAGATGACTGAATATACCATTCAGAAGGTCAACTGTATGCGTATATCATATCACATGACATTAGCCAGCAGGTACATGTGTGTCATCTGAATGAATGCTTGATTTCTACCCTCTCTTTTCACCCGACCTCACTCTTCCTGTTCTTCCGCTCTCTTGGGTTCATGTCCCCATGCTACAATGAGACTGAATTGGCATTAGCTTCATTTTAAACAAAACACCCTCAGGTCTTTTATTTTGTCCTGGACTTATGTGGAGTGCTCTTTTCATTTTCTCTCTAGGTTTGCCCAAGAGAATGCTTCTGTTGCCCGTCATGAAAGTGCCCGCCTACCCCGTCCCTCACTACTCTTTCTTTTAGCTCAGGAGCCTACTTTACACACACATACACAACGTAAATGTACGTGGGAAGGGAAGGTCAGATAGCACAGCCCTATCATATATAGGGACAGCTATAAGGGTATTTGTGAAGTGCTTTTTATTTGATCATCACATTTTTTGTTCTCTTACTGTCTTCTGGTTTTAAGCAAATACAGGTTTTATGTTCTTCAGAAAGAAAACTTGAAGGATTTGTACTGTGAATTATTACCTCATTCTTGGAAATTTAAATTATATCAGCCTCTTGTTATCATGGTTGTGTTTTTCTTGTAGTATGGAAATAGGCTGTCACGACAGGCTTAATCTATGTACGCATATCAGGAGCTGTGTTTAAGATGTATAGATCTAATTCATACTACTGCTAACAAATAAACATTTATCTTCATGAACTGCTAAGCACTGACTGGTGTATATTTGAAACTCTTTAGTTACTCATTTACCATATATACTGTATATATATATATATATATATATTCTACTGTAGCAGTTTTAGCAGCTCTAAATGTACATTTCGTTTAGCTTTCAGATACCTTCAGAAGTTTTAAGGCATGTTTTAGGTTCAATACAATGTTTTCTCTGTGGACAGCATCTTCACATTCTGTTGATGACCACAGAAAATTATTCTGATTTGTCCCTCGGTTTGTAAAAATAAGCAAAAATCACTGTAATGCACTTTCTGTCTATGAGGTTAGTCATTCTAAAGAGGTTTTTGTTTGGTATTGGTTTGGGGTTTGTTCTTTGGTTTTGTTTGAACTTAAAGTGACTGTGATATGTACTGTATAATGTTAAAGCTATATTTTTTAAAACGTTTGTCTTTATTTTAATGTTAACATTTTAATATACAAATATATGTGTATTTTACTGGGGGGGCTTCAATTATAAGTGGGGACTTTTGTGCACACTTAAAAATATATATATTTTAAATGTATTGATACCAGCTGTGGGACGAGTCAGTTCTCTTCTGTGATAATCAAAAGTATTTATTGAACCCAGAACATTCCTTTTTATTTCCTTTAGGAAAATATGTTTCCAGACATAGCCTGTTTTGAAATTTTGGACATTTAAGATTTCAACCTGCAGTTTAGTGTTTGTTTGTTTGTTTGTTTTTATTATATTTTTTAGTATTATTATAAGGCAGTTAACGCAGAAGTTTGGTTAGTCAGGCTCTAGATGTCTATTCTTCAAGTGAGCAGTTAGTGGTAGAGTTGAACCATACAAAGGCACTCATCACACAGATAACTCAAACACGGCCCCTCACATGGACACACACCGGAAGCTCCAGTCACAGCCTTACAGCGGAGAATCGAAAGCAGCAACAAGGGATCCATGGAGACATGCTACTGAAATGTCTTTTTGTCCTTTTTTGTTTTTACTTATTGGTGAGTGTCTTATTGTGTGTGAGATGTTAGTTCATCCTCCTCCAAAGGCCAGCACAAGCCAATTCACATTGAGGTCTGTGGCGCTTTGCTCTGGGTTTTTCCAGAACAGTTTTTATTTTAGTATCGTTGAGAGTTTTTAATTATATTTTGAGTGAACTTTAATTTTTATTTTTATATATGTTATTTTAGTAATTTTTTTTTTCAGTTATATTTTAAGTTGTTTTAGTGCATCAGGTTAACATTTCATTTTATTTTAGTTAACCAAAACAGTCTGTTACTTGAAATAACGTTAACTATAACCCTGTTCCTGACCCTTTGAGCTACAAGCCTTCCAAAGATGCCACACTCTTCTTCAAATTAAATATAATGTACATTGAGGGCGAAGATGCAAGTACCCTTCTCCGTTTTTACAAATGGTCTTAAGTTCACATTCATTAAACATTGAAGGTGATTTGGACGATGCTTGTGCTGTCTTATGGCTGGGTCATGATCGTCGCTTACCAAAGAGGAACTCCATCTCCATGGTTAGACGAGTGGTCACGATATTCCCATCCATTGTTAACGGATCCGTCACATTCGTCATGGTCATCCCTCAAGTGTCCACTCCAAACCAATGGCCCGTCCTCTTTGGTAGCGAACGCTGTCATTGTACTATACTCTCTCCAAAATCACGACAGATCTGATTTGTTAGAGTTATGTACTAACTACATCTGTATGGAAACCTCAGAGTTGCCACATACGTTTTACATTTCCTCTGCCTTCTCTCAAACGAATGAGCTCCAAGTTTTTTTCCGTTTTGTCGGAAAGTTAACCATGCAGCTTAAGTTGTTGATGTCTTTTTTTATTAACCTGAGACGCTCCCGGTGCAATGAAAACCCCACGTACAGCCCGAAAGAGCAGAGACCCTAGTATCCACCCCTGTGGCACACCCTAACCCCATTTCCCCCCTGCCATCAGAATGTATATACCGCTGCCTCCTGCCGGGCCGCATCATTAATCGCAGCTCTCTCTGCTCTTGTCCTCACTGTAGGTGGTCTTTTCATTGACAATCCCTTTTACCAGCCGCGGACCATCGCTCCTTTTTTTATTCACTTGGGTCCTCAAGATCTCTTCTCTGACTTCTAGAACCATCAGGTTGTGTGGCTCTAAACTGTCGTACCACTCCAGGCTTGACCAGGCTGTCTCCACCGCACAGAAACAGCCCAAACTTCATACACTCTCCACCCAAACCCATCCATACCCAATCTAAGGATCCAAAAACGCACCAATCTTACAAAAGCAATACTCTATTTGACTTGCTCGTCCCGAAAACTGGCCGGGGACTTCGGTTCCTTCTTATATAGCAATACACTTGAACTCTTTTGGGCTTTAAGCTTACTTGAGATGTGAATGTTTGGTTGAGTCTTACTCAAACTTGGCATTGCAATATAGTCATTTTCATTGTATATTCTCCACATGTGTATGTGTGGCTATATTATAAATACATGCATATATATGTATGGTCTATGGCACTAAAAATATATATGTGTAGATATACCGATGTACTTATGTATATTTATATACAGTATATATATACATATACATATTCTTGGTATTGATTATTTTAGAATTGCAAAGTGATATGTAACCATTATACTAGGATATAACTTTCTTCCAGTTTTATATATACAGTATACATATATATATATATATATATATGCTAAGCAATTTAATCTCGTAAATTATTCTTGTGAACATGCAATATGAAAGCCCTTTTCTTAATCTACCTGTAGTAGATTAGTAATGCTTCCTACTCTCTGACTCGAGCAGCTTCGCTGTGTCTTTTCGCCAGATCTGCGCGAGTGCGCGCGCGTGTTTTTTTGCTCAGTCGACCAAAGTCTGGCGTTCTGGTTGGGTTAAGAGGTCGTCCTCCAAACATCTGGCCACTGTGCCGCCTACATCCGCACCTCACAGACGTACACACAGGTCTTTCAAAAGCACATCCGACGGCAGATTTGTTTACACTTTCTGGCCGTTGACAGAGGTGCATACTCGTACACGTAATCACGGTATGAGGGGCAGCTAATGTGACCCGGTCACTCCTCACCTTCCCCTGCAAAAGCACAGGTGACTCTCTTTAATGCGGCATAGGTGGCTCTTCATTTGCCTTTCCATTCATTTTGTCATTCTTCTCAGGCCTGTTTCACATGCACACAATAGTGGTGCGAAATTGGAAGTATTTATTTCAGTGCACATGTTTCAGCATGAGCTTGCGTTGCAGAAGCGTAGCTGCAAGTATCTGTGCTGTGCCTGTTCTTGCAGAAAATGTTGAAAATGTGCTTTGAACACAGTAGTTTGCATTAAAGGCTTTTATACACCTGAAAATAGATTTCTATTCAGTAAATATGCCTGAATCAAGATCGTTGAAGCAGTTTATAACTACACTTTGGGTTTGGGCTCAGTTCCGTGTAGATTAATTTAGATTTGAATGCAAATGTGATGTGATCCTTATGTAAATTTTCATTTTCACGATGATCAGTTTCGTAGTAATTCTCAGTGGCTAGCTCCCAATAAGTATTTAATAATTTATGGTTGATATTAAGCAGCATTCACATTCAGCATGAGCTTGCGTTGCAGAAGCGTAGCTGCAAGTATCTGTGCTGTGCCTGTTCTTGCAGAAAATGTTGAAAATGTGCTTTGAACACAGTAGTTTGCATTAAAGGCTTTTATACACCTGAAAATAGATTTCTATTCAGTAAATCTGCCTGAATCAAGATCGTTGAAGCAGTTTATAACTACACTTTGGGTTTGGGCTCAGTTCCGTGTAGATTAATTTAGATTTGGATGCAAATGTGATGTGATCCTTATGTAAATTTTCATTTTCACGATGATCAGTTTCGTAGTAATTCTCAGTGGCTAGCTCCCAATAAGTATTTAATAATTTATGGTTGATATTAAAAGAGATGCTCAGTGTAGTAACCCAGAAATCGCTATTTTGTGGTTAGAACTGCAGTTTAGCAGAAACTGTCATTGTGAAAATGCAACACATTTTATTGCAGCGCACACGTGTGTTGTGAAACAGGCCTGTTGATGCAGCAGCGTGTGGTCGCTTTTTACTTTTGCGTTTTTCTTCAGCAGGTCTGTTGTAGCGCAACTTTACGCTATCTAATTAATAACAGCACTACAAAAAACTCCCAGATATAAACCACAGAGCACAGTCATGAAAATAAGCTTGATGATATTATTTGGACTTGAAGCATCCTACCATCAGGATTGTATAACTATAGTCTGAATGCATATCGTTAAGTAAGGAAAGTAATTTTTATATCAAAATTTTCTTCTCTTGTTACCTCCACATGTATAAGAATAGATCATCCAAACAATATCACTAGTAATGTATTGATGTTTGTATGTAAAAATACTTTTGATATGTTACTGTGTGTTCAATAACCAATGGAATGTCACAATTTCTCACCGAAACCCAAATGTATAAGGCCCAGAAATTTCACAAAAATAGGACACGACTGACATACTTTACACTTGAATGTGTCCTCTTATATAAATTTCCTCATGTATTCAGTCATATTTTAGCTGTTGTGTTTGAATATGAAATATTGTAGCTCGCAAATAGGAAAAGATGGGATATAATCACAGAAATACTACAGAATAGTACTAGTTTAATAGTAATAGTACAGTGATAGTTTAATAAAAGCAATAGTACAACATGCATTATATAATAGTATCAGTTTAAATATACTTGTTTAACATAATGTCATTTTTATTTATTTATTTTGACATTTTCTTTAAGTGGAATATTTTTCAAAACAAATTCATTTTTCTGTTCCCCAACCAGACGAGACTTCGGTCACTTTTGAATTAGAGCTGGTAAGTCTTGTATGGGTAAGTTTTGTGTGGAAATGCAATAGATAGAGATTTGAGAGAAAAGCGTGTCAAAAGACCCTGCAATGACACAACATTAGATGGCCTTTATTTTTACTTTGAGCTTTTACGAATGATCGTCAAACACACAAGCCCCTTTCCACGATGCCACACCAGCATTACACAGTTCGAACGACTGACAACTGGGAGTTAACGCGATTAACGTTCTATTGAGTTAGTAAAACAGAGGGTTAACAAAGTGTAGCAGTGAATGTTTTCATTTTTTGCATCACAGCGATTCAAAGTCTTCCATATTATTTATGTTTAATTAGTTTGCAGAACATAAAACCCTTGGTTGGTGATTAAAGTCAACATGAAATCAAAATTGACCTTCTTAATACACATTTTATTGTCTATATATATATATATATGTATATATATGTGTGTGTTTTTCCTGTTTTGAAACTGCTGTTTCACTTGGAAATACACAACATTTATGTAACGTTTACAGAAATGAGTTGCAAATGTTATTTCATGCTGACCAAGATTACCTCGTTATATATGATTTCTCACATGTGCTGCAAAATATTCCATATTTCAAATCAATGTCTCATAGTGAGTATAGATAACACAAGGATGTTTCATCAATCCAAATCCAATGTAAAAAGCCATATAGTTTGTCTTTATAAACACCAGACGTAGCTGCATTGTTTTGTTGCACTGCTTAAAAAGCATCAGAATCACAAATATGTCTCTCTTCGTGCCAGCCTACTTCCCCAGATGGCATCGACAGCCAGATGGTCTTCATAAATATGTTGTGAGGACTCATATTTTAGTTCAGTTTAGGTTTTAATTCCTCATCAAAGTCGAGCGGAGCTCATCAGCTGTGTTTGAATCTCGGTGGTCCATCGTAGGGAGAAGACATTTGCACAGCTGCATCTACTGTGAAATTAAGTGTGGAGGTGATGTTTGAAATAAAATTCCAATAAAAGAGGCTTCAGATCCACAAGAGAACATCTGACTGAAATAAACCAGGCTTGATTGTCTTGGAGCCATTAAAAGTTTTTTATTTTGATTGGTGACTCGTGTATTATGTCACCGTTTGTGGGTGTGTGACCACTTCCATCAGCTCTACTCGGGTAGATGTCAAATGCAACATCTAGATACAACATCCACTATTTTAGTGCTCTTAGATTAATTTGTAAGAGCCAGGAGGCAGCAGTTAAGATAGATAGACATCTTGAAGCCAAGGTGCTCACCTGAGTATTACAGGTTCAAGTCCCCAATATCTTCTACATCATCTACATTAATCCAGATACATCTTTTTCTCCACGTCTTGGCCTTCCATCCACACGTTTTTGTCCTGCGAAAAACTGAGCTTTTGAAGATGCTCTCCAAGTGCTTGTTTTAGCATTGTAGTGTGGACTGTGAAAACAGAGTTATTCGAAAACAACGAAGCATGTTTAGTCATGTGACAGATATTTTACGGATAGCTGTGTCTTTAAATCTACATTTGCCTGTTATGTGCTGTTCACTTGACAGTGTTGCTAAAGAAAAATGTTACTTTGCACAATCTTAATTTTACATTCCCGCAAAGATGACGGAAAATTTACTTGCAGTTGCTGTGCTTTGGTCAAATATTAGGACAATTGCGTTTTAGACCGAACATATCATGGCGATTGAGTGCGACCTGGACGCACCAGTAAGTGGTGGGGTATTTTGCAAATAAAATGATCATGCCAGAAGAATAGTGTGAGAACTTTATTATGTGTGGTCTCTTAGTGAGCTGCTATTATGCTTTGCACATTTGCAGTAATACGATTTCAGAGTTTTCAGACATTTCAGTGTGGGCCGAACGTTTTGGAAAACCCATTTTTTTGTGTCTGGATTAATGTAGACATGGCCAATATAGTAAAAAGCTCTTCAATTTAAAAAGATAGCTAGACTGAAATCCCAACATTGGCTCTGAATTGTTCATTTGACTGTTGCCTCTGATAGAACCAATACATAGTTTAAAATCTTTTGTGCAATCAATATATCTAGGATTTCATTTATTGATAAATGGCTAGATTAACTGATTCTGGGGGAGGGGTTGGGGTGCTTTATCAGTACGAGCAGACTACTTGAGTCTTAATTATGAAATAATGAGGTGGTGGACTATTTATCCTGTCGTGAAGGAAAGGGACTTGTGTGTGGGACTTGAGTTGGAAATACAATTTGCTAGCTTGCAATGTAAGTACAGAAATATAGATCCAGTTTCAGCTTGAGCAAGCTTTGCAAAATGAATTGCTGAAGTGAATGTTTTCTCCATGTCTCCGATCTCCCCCTGCATATAGCCGGGGCAGATGGGGACGGCAGTCATTTGAGCTGGTTCATGTGTGAGCCGGGACGCTGAAGGTCCTGTAGACTGAACCAGCAATAGAGCCATGTTTAGGTTTGGAATGTATTTATGTAGTAGAATGTACTTTCATAGAAGAGCTAACTCCATCTTTGTAGACACATCCAAATATACTGATAATAATTATTTACCCATGTTATAAAAAAAAAAAATTCTGATGTGATTTGTGTGTGTGCGTGTGTTTTTTTTTTCTTCTGTGGGTGCTTATGCCCATTTTTATGTTTCTTTTTCTTTTATTTTTAACTTTTACGAGCATGGCAAATCCTTGCTTGCGTGCTCTTCCATGATTCTGTAAATACTCTTCTGTCGGACTGCGAGTGAAAGCAGTCTGCGGGATTCACAGTTATCCATTTCACAACTTTTATGTAACTTGACAAATTATATAAACAAAAAAGTATCTAGATTTGAGATATTATAAAGGGTAACAATATAATGTGAAATGGTGATTGTGCACAACTTCTGTGAGCGAGCATTGCTTGAACATGACAGCAGTAGATGTTTGCTAGCCGTGGTATCAAATTACAAACTATTAGTTGTGAAAATACTATAGTGGTTTGTCTGTCACTTTATTGCCATAATTTATGCTTTTAAAATAAAGTGCTAAATCTCTAAAAAGTGTAAACTTGAAAAAAATAATAATAATAAATATATAAAGACATTAATCTCTTTTTGATGTGTGGTGTATTTTGTCCTGTGTCCTTTGTGTGCTTTCTCCGATAAGCTAGAGGGCAGTAATGAGCAACAGCCAATAGACCTTAGTCAGGTTAGACGACGTATTCAATTTAAAGCAGATGAAAATGAGGCTGTGAGGGATAGGCTTATAGGGTGTTTCTCAAACCGAAGGCTGCATATCTCGGCTGGCACGTCATCAAACGTCGCTGAAGGCCATCTCAATCGCAAGGAACCTTGGAAGGCAGCCTTCGTTTCACGTCCTTCATTCAGCTGAATTTGAAGGATGCATGGGATGTATCTTTTGCTACCTTCAATCACCGAGTGCGAGTGGAAATGAAAGAAGAGTGAGGGAATGCTGGGTAAGCAAGGATAGCAAGCACTTAAACGACCTTGGGCCTTCAACGTCGTGTGAATTTGCGTTCTTGTGGACTTCATGGTCATTCACATTTAATTCAAAAAACGTATCTCTAGGCCTTTCGTTTTTAAACACAAAAAAGCGAGATGGGGGAGTGGATTGAAAAAATCACAAATTCTTTTTTTTTAAGTTGGACTTATTTTAACTTGCATTTTTAAAAGACTGTGTCTTGTGTTAAAAGACACAAGGACAACGGTCAAATATCCGTCTAACGCATGTTAACAAAAAAAATTTAAATAAATATTAAAGAATCACTGTGGGATGCAAATACGTGTTCTGTGTGAAAGCGTGAATGGTCTTTCATAATCACTACAGTGTGTACATGTCCATTAAGTCCACAATGACAATTTGTCATTTTAGGTTTCAGAAGAGTGCTCACAAGCGCCCCATTTGTGGCTGCTACATACCTTCAATGTGCAAGTGGATTGAAAAAATCACAAATTCTTTTTTTTTAAGTTGGACTTATTTTAACTTGCATTTTTAAAAGACTGTGTCTTGTGTTAAAAGACACAAGGACAACGGTCAAATATCCGTCTAACGCATGTTAACAAAAAAAATGTAAATAAATATTAAAGAATCACTGTGGGATGCAAATACGTGTTCTGTGTGAAAGCGTGAATGGTCTTTCATAATCACTACAGTGTGTACATGTCCATTAAGTCCACAATGACAATTTGTCATTTTAGGTTTCAGAAGAGTGCTCACAAGCGCCCCATTTGTGGCTGCTACATACCTTCAATGTGCACTTCTACCAAGCCCACACTGAGGTGAGCTTTGCAACACACTTGTACCTTATGCTGATTTCACTGCACGATTTTCAAAATCATCGGATCATCGTTGTTTTCACACTGCACGACTATCTGGGGTAGCATTCAGTTGCTGCTGTGTTCCCATTGCACGATGGCTCGGCGACAAGAGGTTATACACTGCATGACTTTAAAATAGGAAGAATAGTCGACAACTCTGTCTGGTCCACAAACGACTTTTCACAACCAAATGCACTCGAGAAGTGATAAGGAAGTAACGCGAGATCAGAGTTGTCGCGCAAGACTGGAAATGTTTTTAAAATGGTAGCCTGCAAGAATTTCGCAATACAAACGGTCTGTGTGCTGATTTGCAGCGAAAGGGTGAGAAAGAAAGAAAAAAGATTATGGGAGAGGATATGGTTGGGGGAGAGTTGCTGGTATTGTGGTCTATAACTCCTCCATGAACTTCCCGCTGCTCTGTTTCTTGCTCTCTCTTTGGCTGTTGGTCATCGTCGTTGTATTTTTCAGTCAGAACTCATTTCACACAGCAGGATTTTGAATCGCAGACAGGTCCAGATATTTAGCATACCAAATATTTCACGGGCATCGCGATGCGTCGGCGGTTCTCTCAGCTCACGTCATTGATAATTCACAGTGCGTGATTGTCACTCGCATGAACGAGCACTGATTTGCCTCCAATTTCGGGCATTTGTGAGAAATTTGCAAAACCTGTTGGCGAGTGAATATCAGGGTTAAAATCGTGCAGTTTGAACTCGGCATTAGAGTCAAAGCGGTATTATGTCACAAAAGCCGGGGCGCCATAATGAGGGAAAGGTTTGGACAATTCCAAGGACCCTAATCAGAGAGGGGGCTGAACCCCATAAAACAATTTCTAATGAGGGGGACAACCCACCACCCAGATCATGATAGCAATTTATTGGGCCTGAGCCAATATAATGTCAAGAAACCCCTGCATTAAAATTGTGGACTTGGAAGAAAGGCTGCGAGAGTTGGGTGCCATTTGGAACAGGGTCATTCTTCTGTGCAAATCAGTGCCAACAAATGTCCACAAGTCCTCCATGTTGTTACATGAGTTTGTGCAAGAACGTAATTGTGGGATAATAGTTGACTGGGAAGAAACTGATATTATAATTAACTGAGTCTGTGATTAGTAGCGTAAAGTGCTTACCATAAAATTGATGTCTTTAAATATGAGAAGGGCAACAAGATTCTGTCTTGCAGCAAGGGCGAAATTTTAAGCGATCTGAAGAATGCAAATCCATACAAATCATTTCCATCAAGGAGCAAACAGTCCCGTAAATCAAACACTGACTGGAGTGTATGAAATACCATGAGATTACATGGCATCAGTGATGTTTTAAAAGTGTGATGATGGCAAACTGTAGCCCAGTCATTTGATTGGTTTGGAATTGCAAGAGTGACAAAGTGCTTTCAACTCAAAAGGATCAAATAAAGGAGTTTGGGATGTCTGTGTGATAATGTTTGGGTTTGAAAGGTTTAGTCTAGTCAGTCTCTGGTAATCTACACTTGGGTGGAAAGAACTTTCTGGGGGCACTGATGAAATGATAGGGGTCCGGTTACTTTTGGCGTCACAGGTGGGATAAAACATCTCTTGCTCCACATCTCACAACGCTTTCACTGATTAATCAGGATCTTCTGTGGCCTACAGCCAAGTTCTTGCTTTACACGGATCCTTCCACACTAAAGTCGGGTCTGAGGTGGAAAATGGACCAGGAGCAGACCCATATGACTGGCCTCATGAGCCATGGTGAGGTAAGACCAAGTATTTGAGCATGACAGTGGACATAATACATGTTGACAGAATGTAAAAGATCCCAGCTGTTTATTGGACACCTCTCATCTGGGAAAACCATTGCAGGTTTTTTTCTGCAGCTGTTCCTCGCCTCCATTGGAAGCTATTTTCGATGACTGAGCAAGCATAACACCAGGCCTGTGTCAGCGAAACCTGGGCAGAGCTGGAGGCACACTAGGGTTGGGTTGAGGTACTTAAGCACAAACCAGTCAGACTCAGGCTTGGGTAAATGAGTGCTTTCAACGTTCCCCCCGTTCCCTCTCCTAACACGTTCACCAACTTGTGACAAGTGAGCTGTGGAGTTTGGTTTCATCAGTGATGATGTTTGGGTTTGTACTGATGCCAGGTAACTCCCAGTAACAGGATTCCCAAACCTGCTTAGCACATCATCCCAGAGTGATAATTTTACAGGACCACGTGCTATTTAAAAACTTTGCATGCCATGCTTATAAACAGGCATAATGATATTACAAGACATGCTGTAGGACAACCATTTCACTGTGACTACTGACCTATTTGCTTGTCAAATCAATGGTTAGTTTATCAAAGCTGGTTAACATATTAAGGAAATTGGAGACTTCCTTGACGCAATGTCCAATAGCTCTGACATTTGTATACAATTGTTGCATTTCAACCCCTAGTGGCATTCGCACTGAACTTTCAAATTGGTCACGAAAAAACCTTACCTTCCACTTATTCACAATGGAAAAATTTATGATTTTTTAATGCATGTAATGAACATATGAATACATCCACACAAAACAAATAATCAGTGTAAATGATTAAATAATGATTTACTCCATAATTATGCATAACCAACATAAATAGTGTTTAAAGAAGAATGTTTTACCTTGCGATATTAGTTTAAATTAGAATAGCCTGCATCACATCCGGTCAGGTGGTCAAATAAGGTATGGCCACAGAAGTTTTTCAATGCATCCAAAGAAAATGTCTACATATGCATATGGTTGGAACTTCACGCAACTCTACATTGAACATGAATGATTTCCAGTCTGTTGCTTGTTTGTCAGAAATGGTGGAATGGTGACTTGATGTTACGTGTTAATGTTTCCTGACTATCAGATGCCAAAACCAAATGACAAATAGTGCTAATATACACTCATGGTGTGCTGTACTACTACAGAAAATCATGATCATAACCTTTATCTCCATACCGAAATCTCAGATGGTCAGACAGTGATTCGTCCTGAATTAAAATATTGGTGCCAGGAAAGATAACTTTTTAAAATCTTATTTTAATTTTGTGATATGAATAAATAGTGCTAATCCCTTATGGAAATTAACCAGGTTTTATTATAGTAGAAGTGTTGTAACCATGTTTGGTTTTTTGGCGGATTGATTACCATTTGAATAACCAAAGTTTTACTACAAATATACCATGATTTACTATCGTTAATTGTAGCAAAACCATGTTTAGTTTTTTTGGTTGCTACGGTTTAACTATAATAGCCATTTATTTATTTGTTTGTTTGTAGTAAAACCATGGTTAATTTTTGTAAGGGATAGACGGCTGTTAAAATAGCATTCTTAATTGAAACGAGTAGAGACTGAACAAGCGGATTACAGCCTCATTGCAGCTGAACGCACTGTTGCCAATTTAGCAATTTTGTTGCTAAATTTAGCAACTTTTCAGACTACCCTAGCAACTTTTTCTTCCAAAAGCACCTAGCAACAAATGTAGCTATTATTTATTTTATTTGGCTACTTTTAGCAACTTTTGGTAAGTGACTCAAACAATAAAAAGGCACACATTTTCCATCTAAATTTCACAAAAAGAGGAAACCAAAGATGCCTAGAAGTACATATATCGCATGAATTAAGTTATTGCTATTTGCAGTTGTTCAATTTGATAATAACAATAATAATTTAATAATTGTTCATTTATGATACACCTTGTTAGTAGCTTGCACATGTGATTGTTGATCAGTTAGTACACAGTAAGAAAAATATCAAAAAAAAAATGGCAAAGGTACTAATAATTTTCCAGGACATTATCCGTTATCCATCATCCGTTGTAACCCGAAACACAAAATACAATGTAATTTAAAATGCAGGTAAAAACCTGTGATTTATTTTCTCAGTGTGTAGCATATACTAATACACTGCTTAAAACTATAATTGTGTAGTTTTACTAGTTTACTAGCTAATAAAATAACTTGTAATCGTTCAAAAATTAACTCAAATATTCAATGTTGTTTAGCATATACTAATACACTGCTTAAAACTATAATTGTGTAGTTTTACTAGTTTACTAGCTAATAAAAAAACTTGTAATCGTTCAAAAATTAACTCAAATATTCAATGTTGTTTATAAAAATAGTTGTTTATGTTTTAACATTATATTATGCATTTATATTATTTTACGAACAAATCTAAAGTGACATATAAAATATATTTTTGCTGAGATTTGATGGAGTGACACAATTTTGCGCCGTGATTCTGTCATCGCGCAATGACATCACAGCGTCATTTAGCAACAAATCGACCTTCCTTTAGCAACTTCCCCTGAAAATTAGTTGGCAACACTTCATGAACGACAGCATGAGATCGTCCTTGTCATCGCTTTCAGCTTCAAAGTAAGGTACACGGTAACGCACATAAACTCCGTTATTCATCTAATCATTATCTAAACATTTCACACCGCGATCAACCGCTTTTCAAGTGAACAGAGCACAGAGGAACGCGTTCGCACGGTCACTCTGACTTTAATCTGCTGGAACATCTTGTTAGTTTTGCGGAGTATGCTACTGTTTATTCTTACGCTGTGAATAATGTGATTTGTATTTGTTTTTTGTTCATATAAACTATTCCAGGCTTTAGTGAGCCACGTGTTCTGTTTTATTCAGTTATGCCCGCTCTATCATTGATCCAATAACGCTGGTTTCAGTGTTTAAGTCATACAAAACGGGAAACTTTGCGGGAAGTCAAGTAGCTTAATAAGTGTTTTTAATATATTCATAAATATTCTTTCAAGACCAGTGCCAGCACAATAGCAGGATTTCTTTATTTGCCATCCAATGAGCAACTTAATGTTTGGCCTACTGGGTGACTTTAGTTCATATTCATGAGTACATTAACATCGCTATTAACAAAATTATATATTTATCAAAACATTATGTATCTTTTTTTTAATGTTGATTAATAAAATGTTCATTTTAGTTATTTAACAAAAATAGAGCTGTTCATTGTTAATGTCAGCTCAAGTCTGTTAGATAATATTAACAGACAACTTTTGATGCTAATCGTGTAAGTAAATATTCAGATTATGATTATCAAATGCTTTAGAAGTATTTTTTGTTCATTTTAAACTAATGCTAATAAATAGAACATTGCTGTAAAGTGTTACCTTAATTCAAATTGTATAATTTGTCGTCATTGGACTCGTTGCGATGTTTAATATGAAAGTAATTGTAATTTCAATAATTTTTAAATGTGTCTGGTGGTCATGATGATGATGTTGGAGCGGTCACATATCTGCTGGCTTTACACTCATATACAACTACACAGTAAGCTTTAAAAAATAGCCTAAAGTCTGCAGTGCTTTTCTGGGGGTTTTATAAGAACCTATATTCTTACTAAATTACCAATTCTTCTCTGATAACAGTATGTCATAAAAATGTAAGCACTCTAATTAGCAAGTAGCATGTTTGAGTTACCACTGATTACACTGCACGTAAATATTAAAGGTGGGGTAAGCGATTTTTCAAAAACGCTTTAGAAAACCGATTCGGGCCGAATAGCAAAAAAAAAAACTTGTAGCCTATCGGCAGTAAGGGGCGTGTCTACTCATGATGTGGAGGAGAGCGCGTTCAGGCCGAGCCGAGCGACAGAAAGATGGAGATGGCGGATAAAAAACAAGAGGAAAATGTCTGCGGCACAAAAGAAGGCTTAAGGCAAGAAGTAGGACCCGTGTAAATATCGGATCAGCTTTCCAGCGCTGGAGAGAACTCAAGGAGCGGGAGGCCTGCGATCGGACGCCGCCGAGCCGAGCGACAGAAAGATGGAGATGGCGGATAAAAAACAAGAGGAAAATGTCTGCGGCACAAAAGAAGGCTTAAGGCAAGAAGTAGGACCCGTGTAAATATCGGATCAGCTTTCCAGCGCTGGAGAGAACTCAAGGAGCGGGAGGCCTGCGATCGGACGCGAGGTTGCTTTGTTTCTTCTCGATAGGTGAGTAACACCGTGTCTGCGCCGCAACAGCTAAAGTCTGTCTAGTACACTGGACGCGACAAAGCGACCGTTGAAAATCATTTGAAATTTGTGTTAAATACGTCATGAATAGAACGCAGCAGCAGTTATCTGTCAGGGATTTGTCGTGTCGTGCCGCATCCAGTGTAGACCATGTAGATATGTATATATATATCTGGTGTAGACAGCATCACTGATTATAATGAGTTCTATAGTATTTTGTCGTGACCGGTGTAACATTGGTTTTGCTTTGTTTCACAGAACTAATCGTTGCCTGGGTTGCGTAACGTTATGTATGTGTGGGGCGGAGCTATCAAAATAGGGGTGAGACCCTTTTGAGTAACACCGTGTCTGCGCCGCAACAGCTAAAGTCTGTCTAGTACACTGGACGCGACAAAGCGACCGTTGAAAATCATTTGAAATTTGTGTTAAATACGTCATGAATAGAACGCAGCAGCAGTTATCTGTCGGGGATTTGTCGTGTCGTATCCAGTGTAGACCATGTAGATATGTATATATATATATCTGGTGTAGACAGCATCACTGATTATAATGAGTTCTATAGTATTTTGTCGTGACCGGTGTAACATTGGTTTTGCTTTGTTTCACAGAACTAATCGTTGCCTGGGTTGCGTAACGTTATGTATGTGTGGGGCGGAGCTATCAAAATAGGGGCAAGACCCTTTTGGGGTAGGGGTGTGTTTGTTTTGGTGATTTCAAATGTCAACATTGGCTACCAGAAATCACTTACCCCACCTTTAATGCATGTTACAGTAGTTTCCAATTAAGGTGATCAGACCACTGTAAATCTTTGATGACAGTCGTTTAAATGTGATGACAGCAGAGATACTATGTTAAAATCATTTAATCTTTTGTGAAAAGCCACTGAAGTCTTGACATAAACTGACTTTTTAATGTTGATGTTTTGCAAACGTGCCACAAGCCCAATGTTTTCTATAGTATTTTGTCGTGACCGGTGTAACATTGGTTTTGCTTTGTTTCACAGAACTAATCGTTGCCTGGGTTGCGTAACGTTATGTATGTGTGGGGCGGAGCTATCAAAATAGGGGCAAGACCCTTTTGGGGTAGGGGTGTGTTTGTTTTGGTGATTTCAAATGTCAACATTGGCTACCAGAAATCACTTACCCCACCTTTAATGCATGTTACAGTAGTTTCCAATTAAGGTGATCAGACCACTGTAAATCTTTGATGACAGTCGTTTAAATGTGATGACAGCAGAGATACTATGTTAAAATCATTTAATCTTTTGTGAAAAGCCACTGAAGTCTTGACATAAACTGACTTTTTAATGTTGATGTTTTGCAAACGTGCCACAAGCCCAATGTTGTGAAATCATATATCAGAAAAGGAAACAATTAGTAATGCCAAAACGTAAATGCTCAATGACTCTTATTTCAAAATGATAACAAAGAACCGACACCAGACCAGAGGAGACGTGTTCATAGGTTTATACTGAAATTCATGGAGGTTTACACAATGCTCCCTACACTATGTCCACACGCATGTAATGCTGGGTAAAAGGTACATTTGGCATGTAATGATCAGACAGCAGTTTGAAATTCAGACAAAAGCAAAACATGAGTAATAATCTGTAGCACAGTACAATTAGGCAACATTAGTACAGTTACCAAAGTTGAAATATAAAATTAATCCCCCCCCCAAAAAATGCTATTTACAACCCAGTGCCTTTTAGAACGGCCTCATTTGTCTTCTTTAACGATGACAATAACTCTAGCAAGCCTGCTATTAATATAAATATGTCTGTAAGGTGCAAACACCTTCCCCACAGAGAGTCCGTTACACAGTGACTGCCGCAGGTTTCTTTACCTTCAGATGTGCTTGCCGATCAAAGTGTGTGCTCACCGCGTAAGTGCTTCCTGTTAGTCATGATGAACAGCTACTGTAAAATCTTTCGCATACACGAGCAGACTTCACAGATCTGGTTGTGTATGGCTTCGCATATACATAATGCCTGTATCCCATCATATACCATTCACTTGTTTTGTTAATATCAGAAGGGCGCCAGCTAGTGGTTTGAGGAGGAATCTAATTAAAAGTTCACTGTACAGTCTATGTACAGTGTGCTACCAACTTCTTGTATTAGTTTTCCTCTGAGAACCACAATATTGGCCAACACATTCACACACGCACTGTACAATAAAAGCAGACCTCAGTCGTACACATGCACACAATCAACACATTTGCCCTCTTATTACAATAACGAAAGTCACGCTAGAACGTAAGCTAGTTTTCCGGCAGCACTCGTACCATCTGTTGACTTTGTGCAAGTAGTCTTGAGTAGGACAGCAGATAGAAATGTTAATATCCCCCAGAAGAGCGTTTTTGGTCAGCTACACGCCCCAGTCATTTAACATCATCAGTAGTAGAAAGACTAGCATTAAAGTCTTGTGTTTCAAATGGGGTAGCTGGTACCATAGAAGGAAGGTTTTTGTTTATACAAAAGGAGAGTTGTTCGCACTGTTCCAGCTGTGGGGGGCGAGCCGGGTGGGGGAAGATGATGGGGCTGGAGTGTTTCGTCTCTGGAAGTGTGTCTTGTTAGACGCTCTCTTTGCCTTGAGCTCCTGTCACAGTCTTGATGGAGCTTAATGTCCTGTTGAACCACGTCTTTTTGGCGGCTTGGACTTCGTTCAGAGCCAGACCCAGATGATGCTCCAGGTCCTAAAGACAGGAAGATGTTTACTTAGTGGGGACTGTTTCATAAAACAAATTTTACCATAGCTCAAGCCGAGTCACTGTGGCAACTTATGCTGGGAAACTAACCTGGTCCGGAGTTCCTCTAACACTGACCAATAAGAACGCAATGATATTACCACTGACTCTCTCAACATACAATTATTTGACTTTATTATTAGTCCAGAAAAATACAAGTATACAAAAAAAATGCAACTTAAAATTAATCAAACATCAAAAAATATATAGGCTACAATCAACTATATTTAATGTATTGTGCCCAAAATTTAATGACCTTATTTTGATATATGAAAGATATATGAAAACATTTTAACATGGTTGCTACTTGCGCATTCAGTTGATCAGCAGTTTCTAGCCATGAAACCTTTCGCTCTGATTTTATGACAGCTGTACTTTTTATGGTTACTAGTAGAACATTACAATCTAAAATTGCTCTTTAAAGCACTAAATTAAAAAGTTAAAGTCCCTAAAGTAAATAAAAAATGATAGAAAACAGACTACATTTGAACTAGTAAGAGAAATACACATTACCTCATTTGAACTAGTAATTAGGGCTGTATTATCTATCTTACATTTGATTTAGTTACTGCTATCATAAAAAAATACACTTACAGTGGGTACGGAAAGTATTCAGACCCCTTTAAATTGTTCACTCTTAAAATTCTACACGTCACATTTAATGTCCAACAACAAATATTTTAGCAAAATGTATATTTTACTCAGAATTATTGATATATTATTAGTTATTATAATATATTAATACTGTAATTTGATATAAATTATTATTATTATCGTTCACTCGTTTGACATTAAGGGCTGTTTAAGTATAAGCGTGCACATCAAATAATCTTGACTCATTGAACTTTAAATTGTCGTTTATGGAACCGTTTTTGCCCAGATTGATTTGTTAGGTTATTTCAAGTCAGATTTTGGACTTTAATCCCCGCTTTTTTTAGCATCTTTCATGAAACAGCCTCCTGGTCCACTAGCTCACACCTGAGGTGAAATTCAAAACTCTACAACCTTTCTCTTTCAAACAAGCCTCAAAAAACTATTGGTACTTATTTATTTAGGCTAAATCTTCAACCTTGTTACTTGCAAACACTTTAACAATTTTTATAGTTGTGAGTGTATATATACTGTTAAAAAGTTTGGTAATATTTTGTTTTTGTGACAAGTCTCTTGTGCTCACTAAGGGTACGTTTACACAACAACAATGTACTGAAAATGGAAACGTTTTTCCTTTGCATTTTAGGTTTCGCGTATAGACGACAACATTGTCAAAATGATCCCTGTTCACATGGATCTGTGAAAATGACAAAATTCACATTGTTGTAGTTTACACGGAGACAATAACAGTATAGTTTTCAAAAACTCGCACTTTGAAACATTTTCCAAAGTTAGCATTTTAAAGCCACCAAATCGACGTGAACGACCATGTAAATGTTTACATTTCTGTGCGCTTTATTTCTTTCCAAATTGGCTCTGTTTGTGTGTCCGCGAGTCTATGCGCTGAGATGAGGAAGCGCCTCCCCGCTTATAACGTGCGTTTAAAAAAATAAATAAATAAAAGTAACACACAGCAAACATCTCTAATGACTTGCAATGAAAAGCAATTCTAAACCTGTTATCCAAAAAAAAAAACATTTAATTACATTTTTACTCCATAACATCTGTCAAATGTTTGAAATAACTTCCTTTTGTGATCTGCTGAGGCTTCTTATCACAGAATGTGGCAGAACATATAGTCTATACTGTAATAAAGTTGATTAGCAATAGATTATAAACATACTTAATTATGAAAACACCTGAGATGGCTCGAGGGAACACAGAAAAACCACATATTGTTGCAGTTGTGTGTTTATTGTCTTTGTTTCATCAGTTCTATCTATTTATTCAGTTACAGCAATAGCTAAGGGATTTAAGGGAGTAAAGTCATTTTTTATTAATTTTTTTACTCCTAACGTGTCTTGCGTGTGGACTTTGTGTGAGGGCGCACTTGGGTGTTGAGTATGAATGAAACACAAATCACATGTGTTTGACGCTATGTACTTTTCGTTTTGAAATATCATGGTTATCACCAGTACTGGTATATCACAACACCCCTAGTGTAAATGAATGGCCAAATCCCAGCGGATAAGGTTCTCCATTTCTCCACAGGGGGAAGTCGTGGCCTAATGGTTAGAGTCGGACTTGTAACCCAAAAGGTTGTGGGTTCGAGTCTCGTACCTGCAGGGATTGTAGGTGGGGGGAGTGAATGTACAGCGCTCTCTCTCACCTTCAATACCACGACTGAGGTGCCCTTGAGCAAGGCACCGAACCCCCAACTGCTCCCCGGGCGCCGCAGCATAAATGGCTGCCCACTGCTCCGGGAGTGTGTGTGTTCACTGCTGTGTGTGTGCACTTTGGATGGGTTAAATGCAGAGCACTAATTCCGAGTATGGGTCACCATACTTGGTCACATGTCACGATTTGTGAGTTGTGTAAAAATTTACCCTTTTTATTTGATAAATATACAGTAAAAATAGTAATATTCTGAAATGTTACACTCTAAAATAACTTTTTTTTATTAGAGTATATTTTAAAATGTAATTTATCCCTGTGCTGCAAAGCTGGATTTTATAACAGGCACTTCATATGAAATGATTACATTTCATATTTAAGTAACTAATTCAACAGGTTTGGACATTTGTAACATTTTGACTTTTAATCAAAAACATTGATTGGACTGAAGACTCTGAACTCCCTTTTGCCCACTTAAAGGACATACACTGGTTCAATCACCCATCAGTGATGAAAGTCTAATCAAAGCACAGTGTAAAAGTTTACCACTTTTCTAAATAAAGCCACATTTCTAAATGAACACATTGAAAATTGTTGTGTCTGTGAAAGAACTGTGAGAAGATGGAAGACATGGAACATCCAAATACAGCAGTCAACATTTGAAGTGGATCAAAAAAGTTCATCAAAGTTGTCCTAAGACAAGAACGCATTTTGGTTTTAGGACAACTTTGATGAAAGGTTTTGATCCACTTCAAACATTGACTAGTGTACGGTTTCATGTAATGTGTGGTGATGTCTGGGATCAGGTAGGTGTTGAGTTGTTGTGGTACCTGGATCTTGCACTCGGCCTCCACCAGCTGTAGCTTGGTCTGCGCCAGCTCCAGCTCTATCTCTCTCAGCTGGTTCTTCAGCGCCTCCTTTTCCTCGTCTGTCTCCTCCTCACTGCCCTCCTTAGGAGGGCTGAGCACCTTCAGACGGCCCTCCTTACTGAAGAGAATGCTGCACTTCTCACAGCCCTCCACCTTCATCTGTACAGATGCACACGTTCACCTCATAACCCTTCACCACAAGCCTGCAGATCACCACGTTGCTTTGGCTGATTACAGGTGTAACTCTGCTCTCAATATCAGCTGCTTATTAACACTAAATAAAGCCCAGCAGGATGAGCAGGACAATCAGCATAAAATTATAATGAGCAGCTTTTTGTATATTACCTTGCTTATTACAAGGCTATCTACCAAATAAATAAAAGACATGAAACTAAAACTTCTGTGTAAGAATTGCAACACAGTTTAGTGCAGAATGACGAGACTGAATGAGCACAAAATGTGAGTGTGGATTAAATTATCTCGAGTGAGATCTGAACAGGATATTTTGAATGTGGCTGGTTCTGTCCATTTGAAACCTTGTTAGCCAACCCATTGTCAGAATAATCTTGTAAGCACTGAGTGAAAACTGAACATCAGGTTACAGTATATGAGTGCCCATTTCATTATGTGACAATAGTACACTTGTTTTAATTGTCGTATATTGGTAGCAGACATTGATAGACATTGCTCTGGATGAGTTGATTCGGACTGGTCAATCGCAGCATGCTGTGGTCAAATATTATTGCATAGTGACACCAAACAGTATAAGTGATTGTCATTATGATTTACAACAACTGTGCAAGTTTCTTTGAGATTTTTCTCACATAAAATAGTAGCTATATAATTCATTTATAGTTGTGAAACATTGTAATTTTTAAGGCAAGATAATCCAGGTTAATAGTGTAAAAATGAACTGATAGACATCACCATACGTCCCCAGTTGATCCATCTAATTAAATATGCACTAATTTGCATACATTTCCAGATCATAAATCTGAATAATGGATGAAACCTTCAGAAGACAGGTACAGAATAAAAATGTAAAGTGTGGTGTATGCAAGCGCTACTGAAGTAAAGATTTCTGAGGTGGAGACTTCAATAAAATAAACACTTAAAAGTGTACCTTGGGTTTTTCCAGTAGTCTTATAACATTATGAAAAACCAAATTGCTCAAAATTGACCAGTGCATAAAAAAAGCATTGTTTTTGCGTGTAGTGTCTTGCCTTAAATGTCATGTTAGGTTAAATGCTATGTCAATTTTATTTATTTATTTATTTATTTATATTTTTTATAATGTTTTGACGCCTGACTTCAATAAAATTCAAGATTTAAATCTGTCTGTTAATGCTTTATATAAACACAAACACACACATTGTTATCATACATACATATGGTAACAATTTATTGTAAGGACCAGTTCTCACTATTAACTTTTTAAATGCATATTATTAGCATATTACTTATAAAGCACATATTAATGTCTTCTTCAGCATGACCATATTTTAAATCCTTTAATCCACCCCATACCTAAACTTAACAACTACCTTACTAGTTTTTATTAAGCAGCAAATAAGGAGTTTATTGAGGGGAAAACTCTTAGTATTGAGTAAATATGTGTTCCCTAATCTAAAGTGTTACCATATATACTGTATATATATATTTTTTAAAGAATACATTGCTATATCAAGCCACAATCTGCTGTGTGTTTGAGTCATCACCCACCTGGATCTTCTCCAGCTCTCCTCTGTTGGCCGTCTGCTGTTTCTCCAGCCGCTCGCTGAGCTGAGAGCAGATCTGAGACACAAACACAAAGAGGTCAAGGGTCAACAGTGCTCTGGCTCACACCAATAAAATACTGTTCCAGAAGAGGAGGGAGAACAAGGCTTACGGTAAAAGGTCAACCATCATGAGCAGAACATACAATCTTTCAATCAATCTCTCTCGTTACAGGATATCAGATTCCCCCGGTCTCTATGTAATCCCAGCATCCTCTTACAATAAGTGCACTAACAGCACCGCAGAGCTCAGGTCAGTAGGAGATTTCTGACAGAGTACTGGACTTTCACCCTTGATCGATGAGGTCCATGCGTTCTTTCCCAACCTGACATCAATCCTTTGGAGGTCGATGTTAGATCAATGTGGCCTGAATATCTTAATTTGGCGAAACACCCTCATTAAACATGCATTGATCAGCAGGGAGGATGTAGCCTCAAATGACCTAAAGAATGAATGAGAAGGAATGACGCAGCCCCAGAATATTCCTAATGAAATATTCAGTTCTAAACCATGGCTCACTGGTTAAAGCCCAAAGTATAATTCAGTTTTGACATACACATACAGCTGAATCCATAGCGTTAGGCACTTGACACAGAAAGTTTCTCTCTTTTCCAGTGTTTCTCCAGAAGTTATGATCAATAAAAACGTCTTTGTATTCAAACTAAACCCCCTCACACAAACAGTCATATACTTGGCCGTCAATTGTTGTTGCAGCTCCAGTAGTTTGTTGTTGTTTCATCTCATTTGGTTCTTTTTTGCCTGTAAAACAACTGTAAAGGTAATGTGCACACGCTAAGCATTAAAGGAACAGTTCACCCAACTGCACACCCTCAAGCCTTTCTATTAGTATATGACGTTCTTCTTTCAGACGGAGATAATCAGAGTTATATATATAAAAAAAAAATTCAGGCTCTTGAAAGCTTTATAATGGAAATGAATGGGGTAGAGATTTTGAAGCCCAAAAAAGTGCATCCATCCAACATAAAAAGTGTTCCACATGGCTCCGGGGGGGTTGAGAAAGGCCTTCTGAAGCGAATCAATGCATTTGTGTAAAAATAATATACATATTTAAAACATTATAAACCATAATCTCTAGCTTCCGCTAACAGTCATATGCGCGTTCATCATGGCGTTCCAGCAGATGATGTAGGACGTCGGCAAAGCGTAAGCTCCGGTGAGAAAATGCTAATCTCGTGAGAACCAAATTTCTCCTCTTGACTTATATCAAAATCCTCTGACATTTTCCTTTACAAATCCTCGTTTTATACTTCTAATTTGTGACCGGTGTTTTGTTTTGCTCACTCCTCTGCACTTCGTTACTTCTCAACGGAGCTCAAGCTATGCCTACGTCATCTGCTGGAACGCCACTCTGTCATCAATGTGTGTACGACAGTTAGCGGTAGCTAGAGATTATGGTTTATAAAGTTTTAAATATGGATATTTTACTTACAAATGCATCGATTCACTTTATAAGGCCTTAATTCACCCCCGGAGCCGTGTGGAGCACTTTTTATGACGCATGGATGCACTTTATTTTGCTTCAAAATCTTGACCTCCATTCACTGCCATTATAAAGCTTGGAAGAGCCAAGACATTTTTTTATATAACTCCGACTGTATTCATATGAAAGAAGAAAGTCATATACACCTTGGCTTGAGGGCGAGTAAATCATGGGATGATTTTCAGTTTTGGGTGAACTATTCCTTTAAGCGCTAAGCCCAATGTAGAGTTAACCCTAAATAATATTTTGTTTTTTTACGCATGCACTAGGGTATGTATACAGTACGTGACACAAATTTCATCAGTACATGCTTTGACATTTTTGTACTAATTAGTTTGTCCACAAGATGGCCTAAGCCATTGTTTCAGAGTCGGAAAAGAAACAGATGAGACAACAACAAGCTACTGAACACAGAATCAACAACAGTCACCAACATTGACGCCTGTTAAACACATTTTTATCCATCATAACTTTTGAAGAGAAACAGCAAAGACACTGGACAAGGATAACTTTTGCTAAAGAGCATTTGTGGAACATAAAAACTAAGTATGTTTAGAGAAATCTGCCTGTGCGTGTTAAGAGCATGCATATTATTTTAAAGTCATGGTCACAAGACATTGCAGGATTTTAAAAGTAATTTTTACGGACACTGCAACGATCACAGGGCCAGATTAGCTTGCGCAAACCCTTATTTGGCGTCAAAAAAACTATGGTCAGGATTTACTAAAGACACGCAGTGGGAAATTAGCGCTGAAAAGGCTTGGACAGTTATTTTTGCGACTTACCTCATTGAATTTGTATTTGTTTCCCTTTCAATCCGTAAATATATGAGAGGAGAGTATTTAAATGAATCACGCAAACGCAATTTACTAGATTTGCGCTGGTCAATTTACTGGTATTTGCGCCATTATTTAACGCCCAAAAAACATGTCATAAAGCAGGTGTAATATGCACTGCTCTTGGTAGATTGCGCTGGTCATTATGGAAACGAGAGGTTGTGTCTGTGTTCTTTAATGTGCACCTTGCCCTGTTTAGTAAATCTGGCCCATAATATTACGTAACACCCTGCGGCGCAGTTTTTAAAAACAATTTAAAGTTTGCAGATTTAAAATTTGTGTTCCTTTAATAAAGCTACGAGGCAGTGTCATGACCTCTAATGGTCACACACACTATTGTAGTCATATTTCATTTTCCACCCCTTTTATTGTCCATCAAACGAAAACTATAAGTCTGATCGCTTTGAAAAGCAGTAGCATACTGTACGTCTCCTTCAGAAGACATGATTTGAGATGCCATTCATGTCTGTAAGACAAATGAGCCAGATATTTTATTCTCGCTGTTTGACAAGCGTTAACAGAAAGAATGTATCTACATTGAGAAAATGTCTGAGCTACTCATTTAGTGAACAAATATGAATGAATGGGACATATTTTCATCAAATAGACTTTTAATTAAAGACATTTTATGCAGTACTGCAATGTCAGATGTGAATAATAATACAGGGCAGAGACTGAAGGGACTTTTGAAATGAACATTTTATAGAAATACGCTTTTTCTCCCTTTTTACGTTCCAGCTTTGTGTTTTCTCAGCATAGTCTTCAGACGGCAGATGCATTAAACCTTTCCTCCTCACTCTAATGAGTGAACGTGTGTTCGTTTCACACCAGGAAGCCGTCCAGCATGATACCTGCAGGCCTTTGACGCTCATTGTGTGTCGTCTGGCTCACACAAGCAATAGGAGCGTGAGTGTGTGCGAGAGAGAGCTGGTTCAGCTCAGAGGACACCATTATCATGCTCCTCCATGAATCATGCTGTCAGCAGCCCCATTAAAATGAGCTCTGCAGGGACAGCAGCTCAACTATTTTTACAGAGAAGCTCTCATACTGCACTGAAAGTGCCACTTTCAGGCCAGCCTCTCCTCTACACTCAGATCAGCCCTTATCTATACATGAGCATGTTAAACTGCTCCAGTCTGGACATGCATGTTTACAGGAACACATTAAGCCTTTTGGTCTACTTACTGTACTCTATTAAAAGTTATTTGGGGTAGGGCTGCACGATTAATCGAATGCGAGTGTCATGCACATCTTGTCAGAAAAGCTGGTTCTGTGATTAGTAGTAAATCTCCATCACCTGCATTCAGTTGGAGCAGCATTTACTACATAGGGCCGTAGTTCACTGACAAACTACGCAAAAAAAAAAATCGCAAACTCAAACTCACTTCATAACGTCAGTCGAGTGTTTGAAATAAATCCTTCTGAGAGATGATGTGGCTTCTTATACAGAATAAGGCACACAACATATTTCATAGTATTCCAAGCAGAGATACAGGCTATGTCGATTAGCATTGCATTATTATATACTTTATTTATAATGAAAATTATAAGACAAACTCAGATAAACCATATATTGTCGTAGTTGTGCGTTTATTAGTCACGTTGAATCAATGAAAGCAGTTAAATCTTCTGTTTATCCAGCTACCGCGCTATATAGGCATTTCCTGGGTTTCTTCTGCGGGATGTATTTGGAGATTCCGCGCAAGAGAGCCCTCTGAATGAATGATCCATTTATATAGTGCTGTATTGTTGTACACCCAAAGTGCTTAACAATCATGTGGGGGGGTCTCTCCTCAACCACCACTAGTGTGCAGCAGCCACAGGACAACGGCACCAGTGCGCTCACCACACGCCAGCTACAGGTGGAGAGGAGAGTGAGTCATAAAGCCAATCAAGTGGTTGGGGATTATTAGGAGGCCATGATTGACAAAGGCCGGGGGGGGGGGGGGGGGATTTGGCCAGGACACTCTTAACGAGAAGTGCTATGGGATTTTTAATGACCACAGAGAGCCCCACCAACACCTCTTCCAGCAGCAACCTAGTTTTCCCAGGAGGTCTCCCATCCAGGTACTAACCAGGCTCAAACCTACTTAGCTTCAGTGGGCAACCAGTCTTGGGCTGCAGGGTGATATGGCTGTGGCTCTGGCCTTCGGATGGAGATTTACTACTAAACACAGAACCATGCTTCACTGACAAGATGCGCATGACAATCGTAGCTTTTGCCTAATCGCGATTACGATTTCATTTTGATTTATCGTGCAGCCCTAATTTGGGGTTATTTCTGAAAAAAAAATCCTATGTAGAACAAAACAGACAACATGTTTCGAGCCATGGCTTGGTGGTTAGCTTGATTGACAGGCCATCTGACATCTTTCCGCAGTTGAAACAAGATACCTTCTGATGTTCATTCATGTTTATTACGTGCTATAAGTAGTAAAGAGGAAGAGATGATTGCTTCACATGCCGCTTGAACTGAGGCGCCACAGCGATCTGTCACGACACATTAAAGAGCCACAAAATGGTATTTATTGTTTGACTTTCTTAAAATGCGTATAACAAATGGCATGGCTTGTCAGATATAACAATAGCAACTAAGAGGGTCGAGTCTTTGGGAAGGGTCAATTGGTTTTACAAAATGTCCTGATCCTGTTCTGCCCTATTCTCTCCATTTCCTGTCCTCTTTCTACTCACCTATCAATAAATGTGGCAAAAAGATCGAAGTACAGCTAGGCCAAGCACAACAATGGTACATTGTAAGGATGAATAGATTTTTTTTAACCATTATTTACAGCTTCATAACTTTTGTCCATTAGGTCCATTGCAACCAATGTTACATGGTATTCTCAGTCAATGTGACAATAATACATACAATGTCAATATGCATCAGAGTTGCTGAAATAATGCCTCCTGATTGCTGTATTTGCTAGCAACTTAAGAGTAAGGTTTTTATTAGTTCAGGTTTTTATGTAAAACAATGTTTGACTTCAAAAATCTGGCTTGAGCAAGTTGTGGTAAAGATTTAAGAAACATTGTTGGAGGAGTATCCAAAAAATTGGGAAAGTGAATTGGTTCAAAATGACAAAAAGCTGTATATCCATTGAAAACTTGTCACAAGTCACAATTTAATGTGATTAGTGACATATTTTCTAGCATATTGTGAAATACATCTGAGTGAAACAGATTATTGAAAAAGAAAAAAATGTAGGATGGTTTCTGGTTCATCCATCAATTGATTAGATTAGATGGTTGATTAGATGGAGGCAGAATCTCAAGGAGAGCTTTCATTCAAAACCAAGAAAAATGGAGTTCAAGTGGACTACATGACTAGAGAAATCTGGCATACGTCACCCGTCATTTCAACCAGAAACTCAGTTATGATATTTTGATTATCGATTACTAGCCCTAAGGTTTAAAAAAAGGCAGCTTATGACAAACATATGCATGGATGCATTGTTCACGGTAAGATCATTGAGATGCAGTAAAAAAATGGATAGGGTGAATTTCCATTTCATGCCATTTTAAAATGTTGGTAATGCAAGGCTGTTTGCATTAGCATACAGCAATACAACTAAAGATGTATTGTAGCGAGTCTGTTTACGGGCTTAATGGGCTCCTTTCCTTTAAGATGAACTAAAGTTACACTGTACAAAACAAAAGGAAAAGGAAAACAGAGGAACAAAAATAATGGTAGAGGGATGAAAAGGATGTGTTGGCGTACACAAGAAAGTCTAAAAAAAACACAAACCTTGTGAAGAAAAGAGTATAAAGTAAAAAAATATGGAAAGGATTATATGGTGTTCGAGTCCCAGGGAATGCATGAACTGATAAAAATGTCAAATGCATAAAAGTAAAGTAAAAAGTAAATTAAGCAAATATTTGGCAGAGCAGGAGAGAACTGTACAGTAAAACTGATGCACATTCATGGAGTGTCTCAGTTAAGAGTTTTATGAAGGTCATTTAATTGGATAATGGGGTGTTTTAAGATGAGATATGACAGAGCCTGGGCCATTTAAACTGATTTAGGGTTTGATGCAGCCATAGTGACCTAATGGATGGATATTGGACTTCATTATAATGACTGAAGGCCATTAGAATCAGAACGATCTCAAGCAGAGTCAGCAGACCATACTTCACTGAAGACTCAAGGCGAGTGAGTCAACGTGTGTGTGTGTATGTGTGTGGGTGTGTGTGTGTTCACCTGTTTGTATTCTCCAATGATGGAGCCGTTTTTCTTGATCTCAGACTCAGATTTATCCAGTTCTCTCCGACACATCTCCTTCAGCTGAAAACACAAATGCAGAGCCCAAGTTAAAAACTCTGCCACCTTTTCTCCTAAAAAGAAATCCATCATATCACAACGATCCTATATTTAACCCAAGTGTCCCCTCCGGGAGACATATCTCCTGTCTGTCTGAGGACAACTGTGTCCACAGGCCGTACTGTTGCAGTAATGTAAGAGCTGTCTCAGAGGAACCACAGCAATCAACTCAAACACACATCCAGAGTACCGTGGGTCTGCCTCCTCAGGGATCATTCCCTGATACCACTCCATCCAGAATACAGCACATGAACTTGAACTCATTACAGGGATACTGGGAAATACACTTCCAATCATAAAACAATGAATTTGTTTCCCATGCTAACGTTTTTTTTAACTATTTGTCTTCTGCATAAAAAAATCCAATAAAACTGAATATAAGTCTTGTTTAAAAGTAGTTTCAATTCAGAAAGCACCACACAAACCACAATTTTCATGGTAAATGTGACTTGGTGGATCTTATCTTAAATGTGAATAGGTGGATCTTATTTGAGGATTATGGGTAGTGTAGTCCTTCACTCAAATTAAACTTTTTGTTGTTGTTAAAAAAAGCTAAAATCATTCGCATTTAGTAGCTACTTCTGATGCACATGCATAGTTTAATTTGATATATATATATTTTTCTTTTTTAATAAATCTGCAAAAATGTCAACAATTCTGTGTTTTTCTGTCAATATGGGGTGCTGTGTGTACATTAATGAGGAAAAAAAATTAACTTAAATGATTTTAGCAAATGGTTGCAATATAACAAAGAGTGAAAAATTTAAGGGGGTCTGAATACTTTCCGTACCCACTGTATATATATATATATATGTTTTAAATATATTTTGCTTTCAGATTATTGAAAAAATATATAATTTATTTTTAATAATGTTTTTATAAGTATAATTATAATTTTATAATTATCTATAATTTAATATGAATTATTTATTTTATTCTGATTATTATAATTATATTATGCATTATTTTATGCATTTTACATTTAAATGGGAGAGGATAGAAGAAAAAGAAACCAAGAATAGTTCAACAGACATTCTAAAAGCCTCCTTTTTTTTTTTTTTTTTTTTTTACAAAAAAAATGTCCACATATATTTTGCTTTTAGGTGATGTGAAAAAATAAATGTATTTTATTTTAAATTATATTTGTATTATTTATTATATTGATTATTATAATTATTTTATATATTTAAATGAGTGAATTGAAGTGGACAGTGAAGTAAAAGAAACCAAGAATAGTTCAACAGACTTCTGAACACCTTCAATATTGTTTAAAGAGCATCCCAGGATGCAACTCAAGAAAATTGGTTAACAGAGCAGAGCTGGAAACCAGGCAGAGGGTGACAACTTGAAGCTAAAATACAAGACAGTCTCAATTTGTAGTTCAATACACAATGTGTGTTATGTCATAGCTTTATTTCTGAAATACTGTTTACTATTTTGAGCGTTAGTGAGTTTTGGGTGGTGTTGGATGTGTCTGACCTGAGCAGACTCTTCCTCCAGTCGTCTCTTCTCATCTTCAGATTCCACCAGTTTCTGTTTAGTGATGAGAAGCTCTTTGTTGAGTGCGTCAGATTTCTCCTCAGCCTAAGGGAAAAAGGACACGCTGTGTTTTACTACACATACCAGAAGCCACAGGCATGTGTGAATGTCAGGAACTGCTAAATGTTTAAAATAGCGTCAAACTGCCTGAAAGACTCACGTTGTCCAGGTCTTTCCTCAGGGCGATCTTACTGCTGACCAGCTCGTGAGCCAAATCGTCATTTTCTTGCTCCAGACGCATGTTAGCTTCCTGAAGCCGCCGGTTTTCTCTCTACAGAGCAGACACAGCGTGTGAGTGTGTGACTCCGTCACTGTCTCGTGACAGTCACTATAATGGTTAACTGTGCTAGGAATATGAGGAACCTTGGAGAAGAAACCTGATTAAAAATTTACCAGTTAGAGGGAAATATGTCAGAAAGCAATTAACACACTGACTGGACTCTCAGTCCTCCGGCTATTGTACTAAAAGACACTCAGCTTGTTAAAGAGAGAGTGTGTGTTTGTATTGTGCGTGTGTGTGTGTGTGTGTGTGTGTGTTAATTCCATGCATACACATATATTTTTATGGCCTTCTGTATTTAAGAGACACAAATGACTGAGTTTAGGTAATGTAACAACTGTGTAATAAAGTTTGCATGTCAGTAAAGCAAATGTACATTTACAGACCATTTACTGAATTCAAATGTAAATTAGTTAATGTAATGATATTGTTGATAATACAGTTATTAAGATTACAGAGCTAAACAGCACCAGCCCATTTTCCAAAGCTGTGGGATATAAAACATTCCCTCTAAATTTAAGATTTATGCATTTGAATTGCATATAACATTTCTGTCCATTTGAATTACCCACTTTTAATATAAATTTTGAGTTTATATATTTCAAAATTCAGACTTTTCTTCTCAGAATTGAGAGTATATATCTCATAGGTCAGTGTTAATACATAAAAATTCAGATTTTCTCAACAACAACAAAAGTATGACTTGTGAGATTAAAAGTCACAATTCACTTTTTATTTTATTTTATTGATTCCATGGTGGACTCGGGCTTCCATAGATTTCTGTAATAAACCAAATGTGTTTTACATTTTTTTGTTTGTTTATTAGTTAGTTGGTTAAGACTTTATAATCTAAATCGATGGAAATTTTATATGCAATTCAAAAACATAACTTACATAATTACATACATTACTTTTGGCCCAAATATTTTAGAGAATTGGTATTTAAAAAGTAAAGGGGAAAAAAGTGTCATTGTGAAGGACTAATAAGTCTAATGATTTTATTTTCAGTGCATTTCTCATCAAAATCCCCTGCCGCAAATTGTTTGTGGACAATATTAGCAAGATCTGGGCAACTCTAGCAAACTATTTTTAATGTACTTTGATTTATGACACTCTAATTGTGATCTTGAATACTTCTGAGGACCCGATGTTTTCTTATAGAAACTTCAAACTGAATTTTTACTTAAGTGAACTATAGAACCCTATAGATGTGTGAAGTGTGTGTGTGTGTGTGTGTAGATGTTGAACCCTGACTGACAGTTCCTAAATGATCAAGGTAAATCCTCGTGAGCTGGGCTCAGGCTAACAGTTGACTGGCAGGCCGCTGTTATCAGGAATCCATCTGGCCAGATTTTCATCATCTCTGAGCCCAGCGGTGACCTCTTCTCACATCACTGCTCATTATAAGCACAAAGCACATATGCTAATAGCACGAGATACAGGATAGGCACGGAGGAAAATGAGTTCGAGCTCAGCGCAGAGGAGAAAACTAGCTCTGATTATGAGGGAGAACGAAACCTTAGCCAAGATTAAACGCATATGGGCAAACGCACACGCGCTCTAATGGATCATGTAAATATTCATATGCACAGTCATGAATGCAGATGTGTAAATCCCAGCAGAGACGCATCATGCGCTCTCACACAGGATAAATCTACCTCGTATCTCTCGATGGGCGCCTCCTGCTGTTCCTGCTGCTCTCGAATGGTGTGGTATTCCTTCTCGTACTTCTTCAGCTTCTTCTGACTGATCTGTGACATACAAACATACAGAAGAAGGTACAGACACAGATGTGGACAAAGTACATCTCAGAAAAAAAGTGAAAATCTCCTTTCAGAATAGTAAATAATTTACGTAAACGACCTATGTTGACAGATGAATGACAGTATAAAATGCAAATCCACACTCTAACAGTAAGTGATGCTCACTGAAAAGCAGACTAATACAGCAGTTACCACTGCTATCCCTTTACACAAAGTGCTTTTAAACACTACGTATGACTACTAGGCATCATACGGAAGTAAAATGAAAAGAAAATGCCATCAAAACTTTTCTAAAGACAGCCAGTTCCCTTCAGATACACATTCATGTAACCGTAACAGCAGATTTTGTTGAGTTTGCAGGTATGCAGGGACACAGGCCCGTGTTTGGCAAGAGTATAGCCATGTTTAGCAAGGCTAAGTCTAAAAATATTAGCGCTTATCTGTCTAAAGCTAGCCTAAGCTTCAAACAGTACACACATGGATCATCTGGTGCATTTTCAAAGTCAAATACAGTAAAGTCAAGAACTAGAGGTGGGCAATATAACCAAAAGTAATTGTGTTTCACAATAAGGTTATTTATCATAACATAGTTATTTTCCATGGAAATACGTTTTTATAATGCATGGACATTTTGGATGACACTGACATTTCACATTTCTCAATACCAATGTTGGTACAAAGGCAAAAACTAATACTAGTCCAACTGACATGAATACAAAAATACAAAAAATGTTCAAACTTACTGAAGACAATTAACAGTAATTATATAAGAAAAAAGAAATTAATACAACATAATAGGACAAATAAGTACTATAAAACAAAGATACAAATTAAATAGTTTATTTTTAAATAAATAAATAACAGTTCAGAGTCAAGTTATTTTTTTATTAATTTAAATGACATAGGCAGAAATTCCAAAAGATTCCAGTCAGAACAGCATGCAAGAATGGAATTGAGTTCTCCTTCACGTCTTATTACATTTAAACAACCGCAATAGATATGATAATCCAAAATCTCTACTGGTTGTCAGATTTATGATAATGATGTATCAGGTATCTCACCCACCCCTAACACGATTTTAAAGGGATAGTTCACCAAAAAATGAAAATGACCCCATGATTTACTCACCCTTAAGCCATCTTAGGTGTATATGACTTTCTTCTTTCAGACGAATACAATCGGAGTTATATTTAAAAACATCCTGGCTCTTCCAAGCTTTATATTGGCTGTAGGTGGGTGTTATTTTTCAATAGCCCAAAAGAAGTCCAATAAAGCGCATCCATCCATAATAAAAAAGTGCCTCACACGCCTCCGGAGGATAAATAAAGGCCTACGATAGCGAATCGATGCGCTTTCGTAAGAAAAATATCCATATTTAACATTTTATAAAAAGTAATATCTAGCTTCCGCTAACTGTCACATGCGTGCTCACGATAAAAAGCTGTTCCCCGAGACGTGTGAGGCACTTTTTTTATTATGGATGGATGCGCTTTATTGGACTTCTTTTGGGCTATTGAAAAATAACACCCACCTACAGCCAATATAAAGCTTGGAAGAGCCAGGATGTTTTAAAATATAACTCTGATTGTATTCGTTTGAAAGAAGAAATCCATAGACACCTAAAATGGCTTGAGGGTGAGGAAATCATGGGGTAATTTTCATTTTTTGGGGAAACTCTCTCTTTAACAAAATTGCAAATTCCAATCTTATTGGCTGACACGAAGGTGTTGGTTATTTCAAGAATCGTGCTCTCTCACAACTAGCATGAATTCCTCAAGGTTTTATGACTTCAAAACTGCGAAAGGACCTGACTTGATGTCAACAGCAATAAAGCTGCGTTTCAGATTTGCTTTGCTGTGTATTTCACCTCTCCAAATGCAACATGCCTAGCTGCTAATTCATTTAACAGGATTTCTGTTCATGCACTTCCCGCACTCTGGACCCAAACACGCAAGCCGTGCCACATTTATCCACCTGCAGCTCAATACTACCCCATTTTCTTCGAATGACCCAATTTCTGAGACCGAGTGTGTTTTGTGTGTACAGCAGCAGTCATTTCTCACCAGAACACTGTGCGAGAGCCGCAGGTACGTGCATGTTTGTAAATGAGCTCTTTTTAGCGCTGCGCCATATCTGACTAGCTCTAGGACACAGAACCGGCTCTGTTCCATATTTCATCCGTAATGCTCCCACAGATGAAATGAGATCCATATAAAAGCCCTCAATGTCAAGAGTAGTTCATCAGTCAGCGTGTTTTCAGCGACACCCGGGGGAACAATTAGGCCTGGGCGCAGTGAAATGAAGTGTGTGTATGTGTGTGTCGTAGTGTGTAAAAGCTCTTTTGATCGTGACTGGTGTGTGGTGTCAGGGCCGTGGTGGGCTTCTGATTTTCTGACGGTGGGCCTCTCGTATTGAAATAGCACACAAACGCACCCAGACTCAGGGGTGAAAGTGAGCTTTCAGTACTGTGAATAAGGAGAAGAGAAATGAAGGGTAGTTTGTATTTGGAGGAAAGCGAGTGAGAGCTACAGGAAACTCAATCTGTCATGTTTTGACGGCGATGAGGAACTGATACATCAATCAAACAAAGTGCACAGACAGATACAATTGTATGCATGAGTGTTGATCAATGTTTATATGCGAGTAAATAACTAAATTAAATTTGTTAATAATATAATGTGATTGTGTCTCCTTAGAAGCCTCGGATTACACCGCTTGATTCATAAGGATTTTTATGATGTCTTTATATACTTTTTGATATGTGAAAGCTTTGGTTATGTGGGCTTTCAATAGCTGAATAAATTATGATGTAAGAACATTCAAATTATCTTTATTTGTGTTTAAAAGATTAATTCATTTCGTATGGGTTTGAAGCAACATGATAACAACAATTTTAATGAAGACCAAAATATAAATGTAAAAATGTATTCAAAACATTCACAAAAACTATAATATTATTAATTTGAATGATTTTAATCCAACTTTTCACTGATTTGTTATGCTCATTCATAATGTTATGGGAAAAAAACTATATTTAATAAAAAACAATTAAATGCAGATGTGTAAATAACATTCGGTAGATCTGAACAAAACATGAGGGCAGATGCTGTAAATGATCAAAACAGAAACCAAGGACTCTTTAGTATCATGGGTCTTTCTTACTCCTGCAGTGTCCTCTGCTGGCCCATCCAGATAATTACATCAACACTCTTTATGTCCCATTAAATGTGAAAAATAGCGAGTCGCAGATAAATGGTCTATTCACACAAAGAGTCTAAATGAAAATCACATTCACACCAGCATAACTGATGGTACAAACACACCACTCAGCCGCTCTGCCGCCCAGAAGAAGTGCATTTAAGAGATCAACTCGCATCAGTTCCTGGTCCTACTGCTCCATCTCCTGTATCACTGTATCATTTTCTGTGAACTGTCATACTATCGTAATCGCTGCATTTGTCATTTTTGATGATAATGAAAATGTTGTCACTTCTCACTTTTTTGCACTATACACTGGCTTACTATTAAGGCCTTCAAAAACAAATAATAAACAATAAATAAAATACAATAAATATAAATCAGTAGGAATAGTTCACCCAAAAACTTGCTGAAAATATTCAACCTCAGGTCATCTAAGATGTAGACGAGTTTGTTTCTTCATGGGAACAGATTTGGAGAAATGTAGCATTACATCACTTGCTCAGCAATGGATCCTCTGCAGTGAATGGGTGCCGTCAGAATGATAAAATGCAAACAGCTGATAAAAACATCACAATAATCCACAAGTAATCCACACCACTCCAGTCCATTAATGAATGTCTTGAACATATCTGGATTGTTTTCACTTTTACACAGTGCTTGAAATTTGCATATTTCTCACCTGATTCAGACCAGATGACATTTTCACTGGAGAAAACAATATTATGGATAGAGAACTCATATTTTAGCCAGAAGCATTGATTTGAAGTAAATTTATTTTAATGACAGATTTGTTTCTTGACATTCTTTGATGTTTTTATCAGCTGTTTGGACTCTCATTCTGACGGCACCCATTCACTGCAGAGGATCCATTGGTAAATTTCTCCAAATCTGTTCTGATGAAGAAACAAACTCATCTACATCCTGGATGGCCTGAGAGTGAGTAAATGTTCAGCAAATTTTCATTTCTGAGTGACCCATTCCTTTCTCCGTTATGAAATTTCCTGATCATCACATGAAATACTCCACAGACATCTCAGTTTGAACTAAGTAAACAGCCTGAACACAGGCGGTTACCTTCATGCTGCATGCTAGCTCCATCAGCTTCTTGGCGTTCTCCTCCGAGCGATAGCGTTTGGGCACTGGCACTCGAAAGAACTTCAGCGCGCCCTCAAAGTCCGTCTGCAGCAGGTCGTCTTTAGATGTCTGTGGATAGACAGAGAGCTTTCAAGAGGCAGACAATACTGCTCCCTCATGTTGTGATCTTCAGTTAATGATGCTCTTTTCAGCTGTTGAGGTGTGATAGTGGTACACAGTCTCTCTTCCTACGGGGGGTTGAACAGCAGAGATTCACCAGCTAACATCTGATCATGCTGTAGTGTAGCTGCCGATTATTAGGTGCGCCAATTATGCCGAACATCCTTGTAATAGCTGTAACCATGGTGATGAGGCATGGGTGATTTGCAGGTTAATTTTCAGGAAACAACACCGGCTTGCATATTTATTATATTTCCTTGGTGAAACATCTGAGAAAAAGATGAAATGATGCAACTGAGCACTTCCTTACCTTCAATAATGCAAGGGCCACGTTGAAAATGACACTGATGCCCTGAAAGGAGAAAAAACAAGATCGCAAGAAAGAAACAAATCTCAATATCACATATTTTCATGCCCATGTTTTATTAGATAAAATATTTTCCAAGACATAATTTTGAACTCGGAATGAATTTTAAATCATTTTTGGTTTGACTGAATGTTGCTGTATTTGCTTATTTCTACTTGGACAAACTGGCAATTTATTAAATGTGTTAAATATCGCAGGTGTTCAACCTGCTGCCATCATCTATAGGTTTATTCTTTTGTCCTCAATATTTACATCCTGTTGCATCCGCCATATCCTTAATGACATCATTCTGCAGGAAGTGACATATTTGATGGGAAAACATCAGCACAATCATCAGTGAGCATTTGCATTAGATTTGATTGATTCTGTGCTGATTTGTGATTTTATTTATATTTTTTAATTAAGTCTATCAGTTACACTGGACCATGAGAAATTAGTATGATTTAAAAATGACAAAAGATGGTTTATAGATATCAAAATAAAATGCATTACACAAGGTAACAGTCCTAAACTATGAATTAACAGGTAAACTAGGCAAAGAAAACTATACCTGAAATAAAGCAGGTGAGAATGAAATGTTACCTCACACAGCAGAAGGTCTATGATGTGAAAGACCATGTAAAGAGGGAATTTGGCTGTGAAGAGCGTGAGGAACCACTGGGAGGCGTACATGTGTGCTTCCAGACCCAGATTCAGGAAGTGTGCGTACAGGTCCGGAATGTATTCCTGCAACACACAGAGGCAGAAGACAGTTGTGATGATATGAAATGATAATAGAAAATGTTTCTTGAGCAGCAATCCAGCATATTAGAGTGATTTCTGAAGGATCATGTGACACTGAAGACTGGAGTAATGATGCTGAAAATGTACCTTGGCATCACAAGAATAAATTACATTTTAAAATCTATTCACATAGAAAACAGTTCAATTGTAATATTTCGCAATATTACTGTTTATACCGTATTTTTTGTTAAATAAATGCAGCCTTGGTGAGCATAAGAGACTTCCTTCAAAAGCATTAACAAATCTCACAGAATCCAGACTTTTGAATGGTAGTGTATGTGTATTTTGTCATGTAAAACAAGCAGATTTTCCACAAGATAAAATACACTTACATTCCAGATATATTAATAACACATTTGTATTCTTCAGTGCAATTTATATTACTTTATATGACAAAATATATGTGTCAGAGATTATTTCTCTTATTATATTCTTTTATTATATATCTCTTATTATATTCCATTATATTTAGGGAAAGAACTGCCTATTTAGTTATTTAAAGGGATAGTTCACCCAAAAATGAAAATTACCTTATGATTTATTCACTCTCAAGCCATCCTAGGTGTATATGAATTTTTTCTTTCAGACAAATACAAAGCTCAAATACAAATGGCGGTGAATGGGGTTTGAGATTTTGAAGCTCAAAAAAGTGTGTCAATCCATCATAGAAAGTGCTCCACATGGCTCTGGGGGGTTAATAAAAAAGGCCTTCTAAGGGTGAATCGATGCATTAGTGTAATACACTTTTTTGGGCTTCAAATTCTTGATCGCGATTCACTGCCCAGTAAAGCTAGGAAGAGCCAGGACATTTTTTTATATAACTCCAATTGTATTTGAAATAAGAAAGGCATACACACCTAGGGTGAGTAAATCATGGGGTAATTTCATTTTTTGGCGAACTATCCCTTTAAATGGAACAACTGCTTATTTAATGTGCCTTTATTTTGTCCTTTTGCATAATCTGTCGTTATTTGTAATCAAATATGTGAACTAATATTAGTTTCGAACACTAACCTGCATGAGTCTCTCCAGCTGGAAGAACTTGCAGTGAAGGTCTTCAAAGTTCTGCTTGAAGAGCTCCCTGAGACCGTATTCAAACATGATCTTGACCAGCACGCTGAACGCCTGCTCCTCTGGCATCTACACCGCAATTGCAGCACAAACATTGATCTAGTAACTCCCACAGAGCTTGATTACAATCACATCAGGCTGACAATATCACACAAGAGGGAATCTCCACTAGAAGGCACTGTCTCAAATCTCAAAGGATGACGTCATATTAGTTCAAACCAAGTGCAGAATCCAGTCTGGGTGCAAACAGCCTGTGCTTTCATCAACGGCCATTGCAACAGTGTAGTTTTGACTATTTTGCAAGCGCAAATATGCACATATTCATTATATTAAACGTAAAATGTAGACATCATTGGTTCAAACCGCTTTGCTTCAGGAGTCTGTGACACTCACGTGTAGTAGCAGCACAGCAGCAAGGAAAGACTGTCCTTGACAGTAACCGATTTCTTCATCATACACAGAATATGCCTGCAGGATGGAAGATACAGAATGTTTCAGTAATGCTTCAAAAGAACGGCTTATTAAAATATAATAAATGATTAAAGAAAAACTCATTCTTGGTAGAATCATTCTCTCAGCTCTTTTAATCTAATTTGTCCTTTCACATATTCAAACTTGCATGTGATTGGTTACGAGACACATGAGAACTGAAGCCTAATGTCTTTAGTGGCATGTTTGAATATGCAGAAGTGTGAATCAGATTTGAAGGCTTGATGGAATACTTACAGATTGACCTACATACCAATATTGTGACAATTACAAACTGTGGTGCTAATAAACTTTGTGAACTGTGGGTTGAGAGAACTGAATCACACTGTAGTCAATATGATAAATCTATAGTGCTGTATGAATTATAACGGTAGCCGTCGAAGAGAGGGCTGGTGAATTATTAAGAGACGCCCAAAGATGGAAATCCAACAATCAATCTCATTTCCCTCATCATTAGTGACTTTCACATTAAACCCACTGACCCATTGACCCAAAATAAACCCAGTATTTTAGGGTGAACATTTGAGATAATTTGAGACTGCTTTGTATTTATTAAACATTTATTCACTATACCGGACTGTAGTACAGTATGAGAGACGTGTGTACAAAAACTTACATGCTTTAAAGCCAACTCATTGCAGATGTTCAAAACTCAAAGATTGTGTTAAATCTCTCTCTCTCTATCGGCTGATATACATCCAATCAATCCAATATGTCCATTCATGCATCTATTTCCATCTAAAGATATATACATTAATCTATATCTATCTAGCTATACATCTATCCATCCATCATTCATCCATCCAATCATTAATATATCCATTTAACCATATCCATCCATTCACCTATGTTTAAATCTATAATTCATCCAGCTATATCCATTCATCCACCCATCAATATAGCTACACAACTATTGATACATCCATATTTATGCATCCATCTATATATCTATCACTCATCCATCACTGTCTGCTCACCCAACCATCAATACATCAATCTTTATCCATCCATCAAGCTATATTCATCCAATCATCTACACATCCATTCTATCACCTATCCACATATCTAGATATTCATCCATCTATATATCATTCCATCCATCCAACTATATACTGATCCATCCATCTATCTATGTAGCCATCTATACATCAATTTATACATCTATCTATATATCAATCATCGAAATCCATCAAGCTACTGTATCTATCTTTATACATTTAACATTTCTTAAATTAAGTTAAAAAAGAACATCTATAAAGAAACTGGAGCAGTCCAAAAGTGCACATTTAACTTTTCTTAATGGTAGGAAATTGATTTTGCAGAGCTGAAGATGATAAATGAACAGAAGCAGAGCAGAAGTGCAGAATCTGAGCTGAGCAGACAAATTGAAAGCAAACGGCAGACAGGTCATCTGCTCACCTTACAGATCTTATAGAGAGAGTCCTGCCCGTCACCACCCGTGTCTTTGAAGTAGTCATGTGCAGGAAACGTACGGTTAATGTCACGAGTGATGGCACTGTCCTGTGGGGATTCCTAATAAAAGACGAGAGAGAGAAAGAGAAATTTGACCATGAGGCACAGCTAATAGTTTAATGCCAAAATTACATTGCAACATACAATGCAAAATGTGTGAACACAAAATTGAAGTGCAAAAATAATGACAACCACATTTGTCTTTGCACAAACCGACCATCCCATCCTAAACTCTATCCAAAGGTTGAGCCAATGTTGTTGTGTCAAGCAGGCCCCCTATTCACTTTCATTGTATATAGACATCTAAAGCACATTTGACTCCTGTCCACTAGGGGGCAGTGGATCGGACATGCCAAAAAACAAACACACATAGTGCATAGGGTTGTGACGGTAAAGAAATTTTCCCACCAGTTAATCGATGTGTAATAACACCGATAATACCGCCGTGGGGGCAGGGGAGTTTCCTTTTTTCCTCGCTTTCCTTTGCTTTTAAATAGCTTGCAAAAGCGGCATGCACATTTTCACTTTCAAATTGCATCAATTCGGCGTAAAGCAATTGTTCGTTTGAATTTTCCCTCTTTTCCTTGCTTTCCTTCGCTTTTAAATTTCGAATTAGCGGCAATTCGGCATCAATTGCTTGAATGCAACAACAAAATACAACGTCAAACTCACTTTAGCGTATATATAAACCATAGAACTTTTATTAACAAAACGAATAAAAATACACCATGCTATAGGGCAGGCTATGCCTAATATAAAATAACAAATAACTTACATAAAGTTGAAATAGGTATACAAAACTGGAAATAAGTAAACATGTAGCCTATAATATATAACCAAATAAATATAATATATAACCAAATAAATAAGAAATGTAGAATGTTTATTAGCAAAACGAATAAGAAAGCTTGGATGCACGGCATATACACCTTGATGTCAAATAAAATAAATAAATTACACAAAGTTTAAATAAAGTAAAAATCAGCAAACACCGTGGAACCAATTAAATAAGAAACGAATGTTTAAAAAAACTTCCAAAATCACCTTAGATAAACAGAAAAGGTCAACAGGCTTTTCAAAATCCAAAATATTGCCAAACAGGCGCTTTTGCATTTCGTTTAAAAATTAAATTATCCGCCATCGTCTTGTCTGTCTCACCTCACTCTTCTTGTCAGTCAGCTTGACTCACTCTCCTCACTGGAGAAATGAAATCTGATCTGTGATGCGACTGTCGTTCGGCACGATGCATTGAGCAGCCGCGTTCAGTTTTTAATTGTAGTGTCTGTTCTTTTACTGAACTAAACTTAAACTAAACTAAAATTTGTATTACTATAAAAAAATCTAAACAACAGTGGGGGTCGGTGCCGTGGGGCAAGTGACATAATCGGTGTTGCGGCTTAACAACGGTATCACCGTCAGTACCGTCTATCGCGGCAAGCCTAATAGTGCAACAAGATCAGTTCACTGGAACAGTGTGTTCTCACCCCCACAAAGCAATGGACAACCTGGGGTGGACATGTTTGTATGTGTGTGCTCAAGAGTGTGTCCTTCGGTGGCACAGACACACAAGAGTATGTTGAATACCCCACAGGCTCAGCCTATGTGTATGTTCAAGTGTCAGAGGTATTAGTCTGTTTGGTCCCATGTACATGGTGGAGATACTAGAGCTTCCTCCGTTTGCATTGTTCAGCTGAACAAATTGTGTTTTTCTTGATGGACCAAAACTGTACTGAGATCTTTTTGTCTTTTTCGACGCTTGACAGACTCTAGTCACTGCATGTTTTCATTATATGGAAAAGAACAGCATAAAAAAATCTCTTTTGTGTCCGACAGAAGAAAGTCTTTTCAGCAGGACTTCAGATTACCCATGTCTTTCAGAAACACAGATGAAAATCACAAATTTGTCCAAGCATTTGGAACAAACATCTAAACTGTAAGCTGGTAGACGTGACTCCACAGAAAAACTGAGGACTGTTATCTTTCACTGGCTTACTTAATCAGCCAATTAAGCCACTCCGAAAAGGACACACAACGCAATCGATACAAGAGCTCCATCACAAGACTGAAAGAACATGTAAAATGTCATGACAAATCCTGTGGGGGTGCCGTGGGGATGATACTGAAAGCAAAAGACAGACAGGGAGCCACATGCTCTGGAGGAGATATTACATTATCACTCCACTGGAGTTCATTGCGATCCAATTTCAATCTACTTAATTTAAACAGGCTACTTGGGATTGCACTGTAAGTTCCTGTGGATTTGAATTATTTAAGATGTTGCTTCGTGTAACTGAAGAAAGCAAATGTTCTAATTCTATTAAAGGGATAGTTTGGCAACCAAACTGTTGACGTCCATAGTATGGAGAAAAAAAAAATTGGGAGTCAATGGCTACCAACATTCTTCAAAATATCTTCTTCTGTGTTCTACAGAATAAAGAAATTCATACAAGTTTGGAACAACTTCAGGGTGAGTAAATGATGACGGGATTTTCATTTTGGGGTAAACTGTCCCTTTAAGATTATGTAGTTGTAACCAAAGTTTGGCTGACAAAACAGTTTATTGCAAGCAACATAAATTGCACAGAAGAAAGCTTTTTGAGTTTTTGAAAACTAACTCTGCACAACCCCTCAAACCTACTGGTCAGAAATCAGTATCTGCTAACCTTTGTAGTCTGTCTGTAATGTCCTCACCATGTAAAGTTTTCAGAACAACAACTCTCTAGATAGACAGACACAAAAAACTAGATCACATTAAACTAGATCGCTCCCTTAATAAACAAAGTGTGAGCGCCTGGAGCTGCAGACTGTTGACGGACAGCCGCTCCTATTTCTGTCACACTGCAAAACCAGCCACTTTATTTTTCACATCCATTATTGCACCCGGTACATCAAAGCCAGCTCGTGATAGCACAAAAATGCGGAATTCAGTTTCTCTGGATGCTAAATTTTGCTCTCAAAACTAAGAGTCATAAACAAAGCTCAATGCAATGCCCTGTGTTTATTTCTGGCCGGGTTTTATAGCAACAGTCAGTCCAACTCAAGCCATCCTTAAACTAGTAGATGAATCAGTCTTTTTAAAAAAGCCCTTCAGCAGAGTTGTGGATATTTGGGTTAAAGGTGAATCAATTCAATTTACAACTCAAATTTAGGATTTAAAAGATTGATTTTTGCTCATTCAGAATGGCAGAGTTAATTATCTATCGGTGATTCTGTTGATCAATGGTTCATTATTTTAATGCATTTTTGGATTATTTAATGTTTTTTGTAATGTATATTAGACAAGAAAAAGATGCAGAGAAACTACCAAAAGAAAACACATTTTCTACATTAATATGTAGGCTGATTTGTAATACAATATACTTCTGCATATACTACTTTAAAAACTTAAGATGAAAAACTCAAATATTGGTTAACAAATAAAATCACAATTTAAAAATCATATCTTAACTTCATTTTATTTGGAATTTTTATTTTTAAAATAGAAACTGTATCAAAGCAGCGTTACATATAATAGAAAAATAAAAACTAAAGAACATAGAGCCGCAAGGCTGCAGCTGCCGTTAAGTGTATCCCCTTTAAAGCATATAAATACAGAATAAAAACTATAAACAAAAATCTAGATAAACTAGTTCACCTTACTAATCAGATGTGGCCCATCCTTATAATGTACCAAATACACAAAAATGTTAGAGAGTTCTTACAGCTTTGCAGCGTATGTCACAACACTCTAATAATAGATTATACTTTAATAACAGATTATACAAACATCTGTTTGGAAGCTTGAGGGCAAACTGCTGCCTCTTTCTTTTGCAATAATGTAATGCAGTTATTACATACTCAAAAAGTAACTCACAGAGTACAGCAAAGGCACTGCATGAATTTCTGGAATAGTGAGTATGATTAGAGGAACAGAGAGATTTGGAACAACTTGAGGATAAATACATTTGGGTGAGCTATCCCTTAAGTGAGAAGCATTCTGAACTATCTATCATAATTTCAGGGATTATTAATGTGCTCTCTAATATCAGAGATGCAAGAGAAGAAGAGTAATGTCTCATTACTGCACATCTAACACACACATACACTTGCCTGAGCATGGGAAAAATCCTGGTCTTTCAGAATTCTGTTTTTCTCAACACATCAAACATAAATCATAATTGCATTATATGCATGAACACCATTATATTAACATATAAATGCATTCAAAAATGAATGGCATCAATATAATTGATGTCACTATGTATTTTAAAAAAACTACTACACTACTGTGCAAAAGTCTGGGGTCTGAAAGATTTTTATGTTTTTTAAAGAAGTCTCTTATGCTCACCAAGGCTGTATTTTTCATTAAAAAATGCAATAAAAACAGGAATATTCTGAAATAGTATTACCATTTCAAACAACTGTTTTCTATTCAAATATATTTTAAAATTGGATTTATTCTGGTGATGGCCAGGCTGAATTTCCAGCATCATTACTCTAGTCTTCAGTGTCACATGATGCTAATATGCTGATTTGCTTTTCAAGAAAAATTTTCTAATTATTATCAGCACTGAAAACACTTTTGCTGCTTAATGTTCTGGTGGAAACCATATTTTTTTCAAGATGTTATGATGGATAGAATGTTCAAAAGAAAAGCATTTATTTTAAATAGAAATCTTTTGTAACATTACACGTATTTGCTGTCACTTTTAATCAATTTAATGTGTCCTTACTGAAAAAAAAATATATATATTTATTTTTAAAAAAATAAAAAATACTGACCCTAAACTTTTGAATGGTAGTGTAGAAGGGACAGAACTTAATAAATACATTATTACATTAATAAATAAAATGTAATAAATCAATTTATTGTAAAACTCTGTTATTTAAAGTCAATCTGTGAACAAAAAACATATTTCACTTAGTTTAAATATCTGACTACACGCACACCAGACAAAGCATGAATCCTGGTAGAGATGGGGGAGTCTCCTCTGGTTTTCCCAACTCTCTTCGGGTTATGTATGTCAGGACGGCGGGGTTCAGTCTGAATTCAGGACACCATGTTTTATTCATCCTCTTTCCAGCACAAGACTACAATCTTCTCCAAAAAGCATGATTAATATCAGTCGCCGTGCTCTACCTTTCTTCCATCGCATTGAAAAATGAACAAGTGATGAAAGCAAAGGAATATGCCTTTTGCTTTCATCACATTTATTCCATTCCTTCTGTCACCAATTCTCCAGTCTCTCTTTTGACGCTCACAGAAAAGTCGCCATATGCGTTGTAGATATGAGCCTCCAACCTACCTAATTCACACCATCCCACATATAATACAAGTCAATCGCCACCTGCTAACAACGGTACCAAGACTAAAGCCCAGGAAATAACCTTCGGGGAACATTTGTTTTCCAAAGAAATGCCAAACAGACCGGCGTGCGTGAGTGCAGGGCGCTCGAAAGCACTCCCACACATTTGCACTAACAGCGGATTCCTGCCTTAGTAAGCATACCCCTTTTCAAAGATTAATTACCCTCTCTTTCTATAATTGATGCTATGTTTATGTGGAAGAGAGGAGCCACTAAATAATGCATCTGCAGCCAGCAGCTCAGCTGCTACGCAAACTCAGGCCGAACATGAGGCAGACTGACCCACCGCTCACACCAGCACCGGCCTGCAAGATGAGAAGACAATGGAAAAGGGTCTGAGAAGAAACTAGCAGAGAGCTATGTTGAATCCAGTGGACTAGAAGCAGCTAAAAATAGGTCAGTCTGAGATGAGAGCATAATCCAACCAGTCTGACAAGACTGCACCTGACCTGAAGCACGTCTCTGAGGAAGATCAGATCGGGCTCAGGATACAAGGTGATACAAAGTGTTTAGCCTTAGATTAGAGAAACCAACCACTGTGAAGGAAAGCAGGTCTAAGTTAATGTCTTAAAAAAAGCTTTAAAAAATATCCAGTTTAAAATGCAAAGAAATGGTCAAATGGTTTTGATAAAGTGTTTAAAAATGAGAAAAAATTAAAAAATAAAATAAACATGTGGTTTAAGCATTCAAAGAAAAGTTACATTTTCCCTGCACCTTAAATATATGTACACATCAAGGTATATATTTCAAACGTTTTAGTTTTTTTAACAAGTGTCATGAATTTTTAGTTTATAAATATCAGTTAATATCATTTTTTTGGTTACAGTAGTCAATATAATAGACAATATAATAGTCAGTTGTACCATATAATACAATATAATAATCAGTTATAATAGACTACAGACAGTAGTTTTTCAAATATTTATAATATTTTAACAGCACTGTTTCACTGCTTATTTTTTCACAGTATTTCATCCTTTTAATGAGCTTTTTTTCTTTTTTTAATTAATACATTTATTTCTTTATTTTGCATCAAGACATTTCTCCAAACTCTAAATATTATCAAAATGCATTTTAATTTAGAAATTAAAAGTAATACATACCAAACATACAAGCGGTGCATTTCAATCGCTGTATGTATGAATTGAATTTTAAATAAATACATTAAGAAAATCTGTAAAAACAGGGCACAATGTACTATATAATTTAAAGGAATATTTCCGTATTTATTTCATCAGCATTTTGAATTTTACACTGCATTGCATTGTGTTTTAGTGTTAACGGAAATGTTAATAACATTTCGTGTAATAGGCTCCAAGTACATTTTCAGATTAATTTTTTTACAGTGTAAGTAAAGGACCAAAAAAATTGATAAAGCTGCATTATGTCATTGACCCAAAAGTGGTCTTGAAAAGGTGATGCATGAGGAAATGAGCAGGAACCAAGTATCAGGTCTTTAGTTTGAGAGGCACAAATTTCTTCCTCTCAAGCATTTCCATGAAAACGAACAAGAGGAATTAAAGAAAAGCAAGAATGCAAAGAATGACAGGAAAAGATGAATAATAAACAAAGAATTAATGGACGAAGCCAATGAAAATGCCATGTTTTTTTCTTTCCGAAGGTTTTCCGAAACTCTCCTTCTCACCCTCTGCCCTGAAACTCCAGGAGGAGGAAGTCTGAACAGGTTCAGGGGTTGTTGGGAAGACACAGTACCTGATGTCTCAGATAAGGGGACATATTTATGTTCTGCCAATATTAGGGAAAGTCATCCTAGACTTGGAGAAGTGTTAAGAAAATCATGGATGATGTAAGACTGTTTAAAAGTAGATCTGTGTGAACCTCTTGCGTGAGCGCGGAGCACAAAGCATAACTTGTGCTGTGTTTGGACTGTGATGGTGAGATTGTGTGTGTGCTGGGGGAAGGCTGCTTCCGCAGGAAGCACTGTACTTTTTTTTCCTGACCATTGTTTACTGTCGTTTTTTCTGATAGGCAACAATAGCCGAAAATGGCATTTTGTTTTTCTTGGGGAGGCTGATTATAAGAAGTATAGTGAGCTTGATGAAAGAGAGCTAGAAACTGAGGGTGGGAGAGTTGGTGGGTTCACTGTAGTCCAATCACTCCCTCACTTAGAGGTCCACATCCTCTTCCCTTCAACATATCACCCACTGGGCACATGTCAGGGAGAACCAGCACTCTCCGGGGTCTGTTACAATACATTAGTGACTGAAGAAAGCTTTAATGAGACTCAATTGTACACTATATTATGTAAACAATCGTTGTGGAAAATAATTTAGGACACAGTGTTACACTGAGCATTTTTTTTTTGTTGCCTTTTTTGCTTTGAAATGGCTGAAAAAAGGTTGTTTTTAATCTGAGTTAAAAAATGTTTAATGCAAGAAGTAAAACGCTAAAAAAAAAATTCACTAAATGAACAGAATGATAATTAATCATATTCATTTAAATGCACTAAATTATCAGAAATGCTCTATGATCTACATGATCTTTCTTCAAGAAACAAAAATGCTAATAATAAGTATATTAAAATCATGAATTATCCATTACTTCATGAAAAAAAATATATGACTGCCAGAAAACTATTGCTAATATATTGTTGATATAACACAGCCCTGCTTGGTTTCTATTTTGGTGGTGTTTTGTTTGGTTGTCCCATCCATTGTAATAGAGCTCTATGAATTTTTTTTTTTTTTCAAATTCCATTTTATTTTTTTCCAAATTCCATTTTTTCCGTTTTCATTTTTCAAGACTCTGTTTTAATGGTTCAATTAAAAAACGCTTAACAAAAATTATTTTTAAGGCCCTATGAAATACTTTTTTTCATTTCATTTCATTTTTACCAAATTCTGTGTTTTCCATTAATTTTCTGGATTCCATTTTAGTTATTGCATTCAATTTTCATAATCAAAACATCTCTAATTAACTGATTATATTAAAAATAATTTATTTTTATTTTTTCAGAAATACTGTGTTGTGAGTTTAAATTTTTTCTGGTAAATAAATACTGGCAAATAATTTTTTGTAAATATTCTGTAAAAAATGTTTTTTATTACATTAAGTAATATATTTCTGTCACAGTTTCTTCAAGTTAAACCGAACCTTTATTTTGATGAGTTGCTGTGAAGACCTTTAAGTTTCTGTTTGTATATGATATGACTATATTTTTTTCTCAAATGAAACCGTCAAATGCTCATGAAGTGACTCTCAGAGCAGTTCTAGAGATCATGTTCATGTACTCGTATATTGAGGCAGCAGAGGCTGAAAACACCGTGAGCGTCACGCATGGTTCAGTACGAATGTAGTAAATGAAACCACGCGTATGTTCCATTCATTCAGGATTCATATTTAACTCCCTGGGGTCGACGGTCACGCCGGTGCGACCAGCTTACTTTTTTAAAGATCAGTGTGAAAGACACTAAAAATACTCTGTCGATTTTTGTCACACAAATAAGTGTTATACATCATTCGAAACTGTTAAGTGTCTACTTTTATTTGTGTACACTCACAATAACAACAAAACTTTGTACTTTTGCAAAATATGTTTTATACATATTTTTATACAATACGCTTTTGTTATAACAATCGTCCACGTGAGACGCGCGGCATGTAAACGCCCACATCAGCTCCGTGCACAAAGCGTGAGGATTCATCTAGTTCATCTCGGCTACTGTTCGTTTCTGGAAAAAGACGCACTGAGAGGAATAACCCAGGATTTACCTCAGAAAAAGAACAAGATGCGACTCGCAACCCGACCCAGCCGAGGAGATCATTCTAATGAGTAAGTAACGTTTATTTTTTGCATTAGTTTACATGTTATTGTGGCATAAACTTGAACACATTTACTAGTTGGGTTTTTCCCAAACTATAATTCCTGATTAAATTTTTAGAAATTGAGTGAAACATTTTGAATATGACGAGCACTTCACTGTATCTAAATTTCTGATGACGCGATGATGTTTTCATGCTCTCTATTGTAGAGTCTGGACCAATCAAACACACAATATATATTTTGTTAGCTATATTTAACAAATACTCTGTAACACCCCTCAGTTAACAAGCCATATGAGGACCTATGGACCCTTCCCCCGAAATGTATCTTAACACCTCAGAAAGACACCAGGCCCCTGGTCACCATGGCAACCAACTCTGATATCACTGGTTTTATTGCCCAAAGGAATGTGGGTAGAGAGACACACTACATTTTCCATAGGAAAAACCCAATACACAGTAAAAATGGACTCTTCTCTAATTAATTCATAGGAAAACCTTTCTTTGAATGAACACACATATCCTTCATGTCATTGTGTATGTTGTTACTGTCCTTGTATATTGTCTCTTATAGTGTATACTGTTTTATGCAGGCTTATGATGGAACCACTCGTTCCTGTCATCTTACCTATATGTAATCCTACCATGTTTAGTATCTATGAATTCGTCTTCTGATGATCTAAACGAGAGTGTATATTATATGTTGGTACATAGGCAATATATTAGTGTCCTGAGAATCTTTAGTAATTTCGATTCAAGTTCCATATGCAAATTACCATGCTTCCACACATGCGGTTTGGTTGGATTCTGAGCTACAACGCTCCTGGACACCCTAAGTTTGTGCCAGGCCTCGGGCCTTGACTTTTCCATTCACCAAGATTCTCTGACTCAAACTGGTTCTTTTTCATCAACCAACTTCAGCAAAGATCAATTTGAGCCTTCAGATTGCATCAAGCCTCTCTTTCAGACAGATGAGACGTGCAAGTATTCAAACTTAGTCTTATTAATTGATACATTAGGTATCATTTGCACCTTTTTACAAAGGTGTGTTTGAACTAAGAATCTGATGTTTCCTTCAGGCTGTAGATCTGCTGAATATCAAATGATACCATAGCTTCATATTTTTATTTCTCCGCTCTTTACTGCGTTAAGCTTTAACCCTTTCCTATACCAACTGTATGTGTGTGTGTGTGTGTGTGTATGTGTATGTTAGACTAGTTTAAGTGTTTATGTAGTTAATAAAGTCTTACTTGTATCACACTTGACGTTGTTCATTGTTTGCTCATAACTGCAGTCCCTTAATCATGCAGATTTATGCTACAGGCTCTGTGTAGAATTGTACAGTAAGAAAGTTATTTCCATTAACCAAGAAATTAACATTCTTAGAACTGACAGACAGTTGACCCTGAGAGGTCAAGTAAATACTTACAGCGGATATAAATATTTATAATTAATTATAACTAGTTATGATTAATTAGTCATATTTCCCCTTGAGCTGATTCGCTACACTATATAATATAAAACAATACCATATAAAAGTAATATGAGTGCATGATAAATGCTACGAGTCTAAGAATGTTTAGACCATGTTTATTATTAATACTCTGTTCTCAAATATATTTTATAAATATATTTCTATAGATGTTTAACGTGCTAAACAATAATAATTTGTTTCTCTGATATAAAATGTCCTTTTTACGGCAATACAAAGCATGCGTGGGTCTATGACTACAAAATCATACTCAGTATACTCAGTATGATATATATATACTGATATTAACATGCTCACAGATGTTTTTTTTTGTTTTGTTTTTGTTGGGTTTTTTTGTGATCAGATACCTGCACCACAGATGAATCCTGCTGACTTTCACTTGAGGCTCTTCAAAATATTTTCCTCTAGGACCGCTGTACCAACATCAGATGTTCAACTACACTGACATTCTATGGTAAAACAAGCTCCTTGACAACTGATGATGGTTATTTTTTCTTGAATCCATGGAAAGAAGCAGCAAACACTTAAATATCAGGTATGGTTTACTTGTTTCACTTGTTGAACAGAATCTGTTTTCAGGAATGACTCAAAGTCTGTTCACATCTCTGTTGTTAGATCAGTGTGCTCAATAATGTGTCTTTGACCTTCATTATGTGTGTTTTAATTATATTATGTTGTGAATAAAGTACAAATAATAAAAAAAAAAAATAATAATAATTCAATCTCCTCACATTCTTTATTACCTGCCTCACAGTCACATGACTCACTGATGGGCCATTATGGGAGGGCCCTTTGTCTCTCAGGTGTGAATCACTAAATATTCATGGTCACTGTCACTCCCTCGCATACAGGCTTTCGATCACAAAACATGCCTTTAAAAATGTAAATCAAAATATTGTTTTCAGTGAAGGAGTAAGCAGGATGATTTTCACACAATTTTGAAGTAAATATTCTAGCCTACAAGACTGATTACTCAAAAGTCTTATTCAGAGCTATTCAGAATAGGTTTTATGGCCTTATTTCAGCTACATTTTCCCCCAAAAACTTACTAACCACACATTTTTTTTTCTAAAAAATGCAAACATGTACATCCATCTTGCTCACATATTATTGTAGCACAGTTTGTGCTGAATACAAAAAAAATTACAAGTTGGCCAATAGTATGTTATAAGTAGCTGAAATAAGCACAAATGTCAGGGCATGTCAAAACATCTCAAGGGCCCCAAAATCACCTCAGACCCCAGAGGGTTAAATGGAATTTTTGCAGCTTAATACACAGTCCATATCCCATTTTGATTTAAGTGTTCTGACCTACTTTTGATTTATCCATCCAAAATTTGGCAAATTCCGTGACATTCCGCGTTATAAAGCAAATTCCATTTTTATGACTGGATTTCACGATCGTCTACGTTTTCTGCATCACGTAAATCATAGGGCCCTACTGTGAAATCTCACGGTTTTGAAATTCAGCTCCCCATAATCATATATTAAACATTAACTATGTATGTTGCATCGCGTAGCAGGTTGGACAGACAAATTGCCTGTCGCTGGAACCTTGTTGCATTGCTTCTGGCTAGGAAATGTTCAAAATTAATACTATTGCATAGTAAAAGGCTCTTAATGAGTTGTTTTCTTTTTGATTTTTTTTTTGTTTTCAACCCATTCAAATTGATGCTTCTGCAATGGTTAGACTTGGACGGTCTTCTAGCTTGACAAAACCTTGTCTAGACATGTAAAAACGTAAATTTTTTATCTGAGTAGCCCGGTTAATCATTTCAATCTGTTATAGCCAAGTAGACTGAAAATGTTTAATGCAAGAAGTAAAACACTAAAAATGTTTTTGAACACTAAATGAACAGAATGATAATTAATCATATTCATTTAAATGCACTAAATGATCAGAAATGCTCTATGATCTACATGATCTTTCTTCAAGAAACAAAAATGCTAATGATAAGTAATGCAATGGTTAGACTTGGACGGTCTTCTAGCTTGACAAAACCTTGTCTAGCCTCCTGAGAACCAGAAATAAAAAGCTTTGTGAATTTAGTATTTTTTCATGTCATTACATTGTTTAGAGTATAAGAAAAAAATGGTAAAATAACATTTTTGAAAAATTATATTTTATTTATATGTTATGCTATGTCCTCTATAGAGGACACCAGGACTCAGTTTTTCTAAAAATAAAATGACAAGAATAGACATGAAAAGGCAAAAACAATGGGAATTTTTTTTAAATCACCAATCAATTTTTAGGTTTCAGGATTTTTTTATACCTAACTTTGTTTAAGGATGGTTCTCAACTATGTTATAAAATATATAACAAAATGATTTGATATACCATTTTGCTTTATGAAATATGTGTGTAAAAATTCCATAAACTGGTATTCCCATTAAGCACAATGTTATCTATACACTGTATCTAATTTGCATATTAAACTATTCAATTCTTTTGTCTCCCAAAATGTATAATAAACATGCTTTTAGTCCTGGTGTCCTCTTTAGTCCTGGACATGTATGAAATTATGTCCTGTTTCATAACAGGAAGTCATATTTTGATTTGAAACCCCATAACATTTTCCTGAGATGTTGATTTATGACAAACAATTTGAAAATTAATCAGATTTAAATTGTAATTACAAAATATTATCATATTTCCATAAGTATGTACAATTTTATCACTAAATTAATGTCAGCCATTTTTAAAAACCAAGGAGAGGGAGTGGTCATGGTGAAACATCCAATCATTTGGTATCTCTGAAAAGCCCTGAATGTGCTCTGTACAGGACATCCAGACTTTCACTAAAATAAAATATAATGTCCACTACAGAGGCAAAAACTCCATAGCTGGGTCTCAGGAGGCTAGACATGTAAAAACGTAAATGTTAAAATTGGTGAGATCTACAACAGAAAAATTATGCAACATCAAATAAGGTCATGAGTAACTTACAGTACTTATGAAAACAAAGACAATTCTGACTTTCAATACGTCACAGAAAACTTAAAAACACATGTACTTGACCAACAAATGTATGATGTTTTTCCATTTTTACAGTGACGTGTACTTTTGACTTTCATTTTCCAATGAGATGAACAAGTGCTAATGCAAGTAATTACCAACCAAAGATGATTATTAATGTACTGTCAGAAACGCAAACTAGCACATACATCTACATTAAAAAAAACATGAATACAGTCACCATACACACACACACACACACACAATAACAAGCATTCAAACATGATAGGATAAGATCACATTTATTTCCTCAGTGCAGATATACCAGAATATAAATACATTATTGACAATTATTTTCTAAAACATGACATCATTACAAAATTTGCGGTACACCACATTAGTACCTCAGCTACAGCCCTACACACCAGACAACTTGTTGATATGCTGAAGAAAATATGGAGAAGCAGATCAAGTTTTCTTTCAGCCAAGCAACTTCAGTCCAAAACATTGTTAATCCCAAAGACTTTGCAGTGCTTTCATAGTCTCTTGCGATAAGAACTGAAATACAATTTGGAATGCATTAAAGTGAACAGTGAAAAACAATTCTCTCCAGTTAATCAAATAAAAACCAGACCCACTTACAGGAGGGCAAGATCATGAGCAATTCATTAAGGAGCCTGGCTCAGCAATTTAACAGACTTTTAAATCATGCATGTTTAAACTCAATAAAGACGCCTAGCACAATCAACACAAAGTTACGGAGAGGAGTGTGTGTGTGTTTTTGTGCACGGAGGGGTGTGTTCCTCAGGGAGAAAACCCACTGTTCCAGCTCAGCCCTCCATTTTCTGCGATGGCAGGGGCCGACTGGGTCCTGCGTCCTAATATGGCACAGCGGAGAGCAAGTCATCTTGGGAGATCTGCTCCCTTGAGAGCGCTAGCCCTTAACTTTGATTTCAAGAACAGAGCAGTTTTCCCACAGGAAAGAAAAAAAGAATGCTTTGGCATCATAAGGAGAACAAAAACAAACAAAAGCTCTCTGGCATCAAAATGTCCCAAAAGCTGAAATGTTTCCTCCAGCTTTTACCCATGACAGAAATGCCATCATCTATGAAGCAAAACATGCAATGTTGACACCCATGTAGGCAACATTAGAGCTTCATTCTCATTTCAAAACATACAATTCCATTTGTAGTACATAAAACCAACATACAATCTTACTTACAATATCCTTCAGACAGCAGAAATAACCAATATCTACATTATCTGAAAATACAGACACGCGTATGCCTCAAGATTTGGATTTTCACAGCAATTTAAGCAGAAAACCCAACTTCAGTTTCATTTTTATAGAAAGAATTAACTGGCGACTAATGGAAAAAGACATCAGAATCAGAGCAACAAATGGATGGTTTCACAAAATTCAACCGATCCGAATGGTTAATACACAACCGAGGCAGTTTCTCAAGCATGACCATCAAATCTTGGCCGTTTAATTTAATCTGATTCCTTTAAATGAATACGGGCAAGGTTTCTCAGGACGAGAGGGGGGAAGCAGTCTTGGGTGAGTCCAGAGCTCCAGGGGCATTAAAAAGTCCAAAAAGCAATCAAGACGAATGCTAAAAACAAGTTCTTAGACATGCGTCTTTGTTCTGTTTAACGCACATACACATCCATGCACACACACACGGTCATGTGTGATCAATAAAGCGATGAATGGGTAAATGGATAACAAATTCTTTCAGCTCTGGTTTAAAAACAGCACTTTGCCAGAGGCCGCAAGATCAAGATCTACATTTGAACAAACAAGCTGGGACACTTGGAAAAAATAAAAGCCCTTTTTCTATTGTGTGTGATATGTTTCTATCGCTCTCCATCTCTATCTAGTGAGTGGAAGTATTGCACAGCGCCCTGCCATGACATGGCAGTTCAGACTTTATATGTCTCCTATCAAAATCTTGACCAAACACTTAAAGACACATAGTCATAAGACACTTCTTTGCGTCACAGTATTACAATTATGAAAGCAAGTCTTCAGTCTTTAACTGAAGTGACGCGGCATATAAACAAGATCCATTTCTGACCGTCATAAAACTTGTTTTGGTGGTAAAATGAAAGCATTTTTCCATGGTGTCATACAAAAAAAGTATTTGGGAATATGCCACAATACATAACCCTCTCCAATGAAAAACATTCTCTTAAAACAATTTAAGAGAAGGTAAAGGTGATAAATACTATTAGATTAAATACAAAAAGGAATGCAGACTGTTTTTATAATAACATCTTACTACAAACAATCAATCCATCCGACAACAATTGATTAATACATTTTGTGGTTCCTCTATATATATATATTAAAAAAATAAAAATAACAATTCCATCAGAGGACACCAATAAATATTGATACTTTGGTCAGACAAAGCTATCTGCATAAGAAATCATTTTTTAACAGTACCATCCAAATGAGCGAATTTATCACAGCATGAAAAAAAGACAAAGGGCATGATTTTCAATGCCCTCAATTTTCTTGGCACCTCCACATATGAATTATGTACATGTATCTATGTCATAAAAATAAATAGTACAGCGCAGTAAGATGCAGTTCATTGTTGTTCTGCTTTTGTGTGTGAGCACATGCAGGACTCTTCAGAAACATCTGCCTTAAAACTTTGACCTCTGCATTCTGATATATCAGTTTCAGCAGCTTTTCTTCTGACGTCCATTTTATCCATTAAGTGTCCTAATTTGAATACAACAATCTTTTTGGTTCTTGCCAACATCAGCAACCTTTACCACTGCGGCCTTGTTCATCTTAAGGATCCTGTGACGGAATTAAGCAACTGACATCTGTTATGGTCACGTGTTACTATGTTGTGCTTAACTGCATTATACAATATTTTAAGTGTGATTGTGCGTTTGGACAATGCATTTGGACAGATGTTCCCCATTCCCCTAAAACGCATTGTAACCAGTGGACGCGAACCAAGCATGGCAAGAGAGTTGCACACGACTGACACTTCAGGGCAGAGGGCAAGTCCAAGAGTCATTCTGTCCAGCAGATACTCCAGCAATACACCAAGTAGTCAAATAGATTTTTTTTTTCAAAATGACTTGCAGGACGGTTAGCCTATAAGAATTGATACTATGGGTGGGTTCCAGCTAAGAAGTTCATTTCCAGTGTGATCAAGGTTTAGAAATGAGTCAGGCAGAATAAGTCGTCTGTTTGCTGTTTTAATACTGCATTTTTTTAAGGATGGTGTCCTCTAACTGGAGGCGTGGTTATGTAGTCCCTTCATGGCTTTAAATAAGCAGAAAATGGGAAGTCCGTGTAATCTTGGCATTGCTTGGGGGCTGGGGTCGACTTCTGCTCTTTGGGAAAACGGCTTTTTAAAAAATCCAATTGTGATTGCAAGACTTGTCATGGATCCAAAGACAAAAACCACTAGCAAACACATTCTTCCACTGAGAGCAGGGTAGTGATCAGATTATCCTCACAAATTCCGAGGAAAGACTTAGATATTACTAGTAAAAACATAAATAAGATCATGAGTCCAAAACCAGGTAAGCCCTTGGAAATGCTTTAAAGTCTTTGTCCAGAAGTATTTCTAACATCTATATTATTTAAGGTTTTAGATCAGTCTACCAGGGATCTTTCTTTTTTTCCCTACATATGAACAAATGTAAGCCAGTTAACAGGAGAAACAGAGACTACTTGTTCTCACTGTTCCGGCAATATGATCAGAACTAAAAGTCAACAGTCCACAAAGGCCAGCAAATTTGCCACAAAAGTCACTGAAAGACATGAGTTTGCCTTCAAGAAGACATTTGCTGAGCAGGCAGCTCAACTCAGTCTTTGCTTTAATGTCACTAATAAAAACTATGATTTTTGCATACAGACAATATTTAATGCAATCTAAAGACTTCATAATCACAAGAACTAGATTTTTCTTCTTTCCTCTTTGCTTAATTTATACTTGCAGCAAAAATTGCTGATAATTGTAAATCCGCAAATACCGATGAGAATAGCCCATTCTCGCATAGCTGTCCACTTCATCTTTAAAGGCCAAGGTCAAGGGTCTATTTCTTGCTGTCAGGTAATTCTGCAACTATAAACATGACCTTTGTCAACTTGCCCCACCTGGCTAGAACTGGGACAGTGCACAGATGCTGAGACAAATCTTCAGTATCTGCTTTTAACTTGACATGACCCTTGCCATCAAAATCAAGCTCACTTGCCAAAAGATGGCATTACACATGGCAAGCAGGGCGCGGAGGTGCTGGTGGATCTCCTAGGGGCTTCTTGGTGTCGCTACGTTGCAGACAAAGCAGGCAGAGGCGCTTGAGGCCTTTGCGGAAGGCGCTGTTCGACAGGCTGTAGATGAGACAGTTGCAAAAACTATTGCTAATTGCCAGCCATGTGGTCAGGAATGAGGCAATGGCATGGTGGTATATCCCTGCACTCTCTAGTAAAAAGTAAATGATGTAGGGTAGCCAAAGCAAGTAGAACACACTGGTGATACGGAACAGCACGGTGGCATAGCGTTTGTCCGTGCAGGCTTGCTCACCCGGCTCGGGATCCTGTGGGCCGAAGCGAGCTCTCCGCTCGCTGATCTGCCGAGTGTGCTGCCGACAGATCCGAAAGATATGGGCATAGGTGAAACAAATGGTGAAAGCAGCTGGTGCATACAGGGCCGCAACAATAAACGTGGTAAAAAGGGGCTGGGTGTCCCAGGAGGAGCACCATTTAAATACATCACCGTGGTATCCCGGCTTGCCCCAACCAAAGAAAGACGGCAAAAAGATGAGTGCCGAGTACAGCCAAATAAGGGTAATGCAAGTGCGAAGACGGCAGGGTGTGACCAGAGCAGTGTAGGAAAGAGGTCGGGTGATGGCAACATAACGGTCAATACTAACGCATGCCAGAGAGGCCATGGAGACACTCTTCAACACGCAGACCATGTAGCTAAAGACCATGCAGGTGAGTTTCTCGTTCACACCCTCCAGATGGTGCAGGAGGGACAAAGAGGGAATAAGACAGCTGACCCCAACCAGAAAGTCTGCATACGCCATAGTCTGTATAAAGGAGCTAGTGGTATGGTGGCTGAGAAGCGGGGCACAGTGGAAAACAAAGATAACCACCAGGTTCCCGGAGATGATGAGCACTGTCAAGAAGAGAATAACAGCTACTTCCAGCAGGCAGGTGTTGAAGATCTGAGAGTAGCCAATGTCCAGCAGGCAGAAGGGTTCTGTGCTATGGTTTAACTCAGTTGCATTCATCTTGTTCAGGGTGTGCTTGGGCGCACAATTAGGGTGCTAGTTCCTTGATAGCCTAGCTCAGCAAAGGCTGCCCACAGTATGGCTGACATGGGCAAGGTGTCCGTGCCCAGGTGCCTTCCATATCAGCAGCAACATGAGCCGCAAGTCCACAGGAATCCTTTCACCAAAGCACACACATGCAGCGACAGTATCCTAAAGAGAGTCACTTACTACAAGCTGTTGTGGAGGGTAGCTTAAATTCTGGATCAAGCCCCAACAGTAGAGGACATAAACACCCCCTCTCTTTTATCAGTTCCCCACCTTTCCGGGGAGAAGCACAGCAGCAGAAAGCGGAGAAAGCGGAGTCCTTGCCACTCTGATCATAAAAGTCCCAGTTGCTCTCACACAGTTATTAGTTCAGAGGATCACGCACAACAAAGCAGCGCTGGAGATTCCTCAAAATAACGTAGTCAAATAGTTTATTCCTTCAAATCCCAAAAAAGGATGCAATCCAGAATCTGATGTCTTTGCAGCAACTTCAGTCGTCCATCAAACGAAGACTGGGGAATCTCTTCAGCGTGTGCCGGGCACTCAGCTCCCTCACATCAACGTGGAGGAAGTGTGTGTGATCGAAGATGAAGGAACAGCAAGTGGTGATTGGCATTTCAAACGGAGAAGGGGCTCTCCAGAGAGAAGCCAGCGTCTGGAATGTAAATGAAGGATAGAGTGGTGTGATGCAGAAAGCAGTCTCTCTCTCTCTCCTCTGTGGCACTGATGCATCCTCGCTCCTTCCTTCCCTCTCTCCCTCCCTCACTCTACTGCAGCAGGAGCACTCAAACTCCTCCCACCCTTGGCTCTAGCCAGTGAGCAGATGTCGGAGCACGAGCAGAGAAGAGGCATCCCCTTTCCTTGTCAATCCATACACTCCTTCACCCCAATCATACCCACCTTTTCGTCTCTCACAAATATGAAAAAGGCCTTACCTTCAGATTTTTACAGACCCCTTAACACTGTCATTCGAATGTCGACCCCTTAACACTGTCATTATCCTTCCTTTTCATTCTATTCCAATCACAATTCCAATGCAACATCCCTCCAACGTACTCACTCTCTTTTCCCCCTCATATACGGACACATGCAAAAAACAACAGGAGGCCAGAGTGTAGCCATTTCCAAGGTCCCAGAAATAAACCAAGTACATACATTTCTTATTAGATAAACTAAAACTTTTCATGACATCATAATTCAAATTCTACCCGCTTTATGCAGTATTGTGGCTCCTATGTTAAAGGAATTGTTCACCCCTAAATGAAAAGTCTGTCATTAATGACTCACCCTCATGTCGATTCAAAGCCTTAAGACCTTCGTTTATCTTCAGAACACAAATTAAGCTTTCTGACCCTACATAGACAGCAATGCAACTACCACGTTCAAGGCATCGGAGACTGATATGAAAGAGAAGAAACTGTTGAATAAAAATTATTCTCATAGCTTCATAACATTATGGGTGAACCACTGATGTCACAGACTATTTTAATGATGTCCTTATTACCTTTCTGGGCCTTGAACGTGGTAGTTGCGTTGCTGTATATGCAGCATCAGAAAGCTCTCGGATTTCAACAAAAATATCCTAATATGTTTTCTGAAGATGAATGAAGGTCTTACGGGTTTGGAACAACATGAGGGTGATTAATTAATGACAGAGATTTCATTTTTGGGTGAACTATCCCTTTAAGTAACACACCAATTTTTACCAAGAAAGGTCCTTCTATACACATTAAGAAGCATTAAATCAGATGCACTAATTTTTCTTGTGCATTTGTTTCATGTATCAACATGTTATCAGATAAATTAGGTTCAAAGGTGACATCTGAGATTGGCATATGTAGTTAGAATCCGTGCATGTGGGCAACCGAATTACTAAGTATATTGTGGTATGATTTGTGCCAGTTTGGTTGTAGTAAATGTTGACAATACAGATTTACTGAACTCTCGAGTCTTTCCCTAACACAAATAAACCCTTTTTCCATTTATATCACCTTTATTAGTCCCTGTTCCCTGTCACCACGGTAATATTAAAACTATAGCACCCCTTTAGCCTCCTTTCATTCTTTCACTGCCAGAATCTGCAAACACTCACACACAGTCCCCACTTTCACGCATCCCCTCAGTCAGGCACACGAGGGGCTAAAAATAGGCCAAACTTGAAAGGTGGGGAGCGGACGACACTGGGCTCATCCATTAGGAGGAGGACAATGAGGAGGAAAGGAAGAAATAAAGAGGAATGGAAGGGCTGAATGCATGAGATCGAATGAGGCGACAAAGATAAAGAATATTTAATTTGACACAAATGAGGCTGTGAAGGATGGAAATACAGTTTCTTCAATGACACTATTGCGTACCTGCGTGTCAATCATTCTGGTAAACCACTGAAGCACTCATTATCTGCAGACCGTCAACTCCAAAACACAGGTCTGCAGTATAACCGAGGATCATATAATCCACAATTTGATTGGTGCATGAAATTTTAAATTAAATTAATAAATAAATACAAATAAAACGATTTATTTATATTTTTTACAAATAAAAATTTTTTTTTCTCATAATCTTCCACTTCCTCTGCCTCCACACCAACTCTCATCAATGGCTGACATTGCAATCCCTCTTATTTTTAACCAATTATTACAACAGATAAAATTCCATCCTACATTTATTTCTAGTTCAATATGCATCTTCACTTACACAATCAATCACAATTAGGGATGTTCATTTCGGTTATTTTTCCTAACCGACAACCGACGCTCGTTAACCAATCAGAGCACACCTCGCTATTCAGACCGATGAGCTATGTAAAAATCGACGTGTTTCAGAAAGGCGGGCCATAGAGGAGAAACAATGATGTACAGTATGTGGAAAATAATGTGTTTTTTTAACCTTAAACCGCATAAACACATTTCATTACACCAAATACACAAAATAATGTTCTTTTTAGCAACATCATATGACCCCTTTAAATAATAAATTAAGAAAACGAAAGGAAAAACTGTGCAACAAATAGCCTAGTATTCAGAGTTTCAGTTCATTTTTGTGCTGCGCGAAAGGAAACCAGAAGGCAGAAAGCGGCATCCTATTTTTCTTTAGGCTTATTTTACAAAAGCACAAAGATTTGTTTTTATTGTGAATGTACACAAATAAAGGCAAACCTTTTACAATTCCGATTATCTTTATGACTAAAAGGAGTAGTTGCTTACACCGTTAGAAGGAAAAAATTCAAATGATTGCACCGGCACCGCATGCGCGCACACAGTTAAGCATTGCTACCTTGACAATGCAGCCATCTCATTATCATTATAAAATACAATAAGTCAAACATATGGAAAAAAACACACTGCTCAGTTTAAATATGTAGTCAAATCTGTGCCGTTAAGTGTTATCACCGTACCGCCGTGAACTATGTTATGCAAACCATTTGGTTTTACGTGGATATTGGAATGCGAATGAAGTAGGATACATAATAAATAATATTTTGGCATTCAAATACATCGCAAATACGAAATATTTGATTTTGTGTGGAATGAGAGACACAACGTTGGTGTCAGTTAGTGTTTTTTTGGCGGCCTGTTTTAATTTTAGTTTTAGTCTTTGTGTGAAGCTGTCATTTTAGTTTTTATTAGTTTTAGTCACGTTCATACTCTTTTTAGTCTAGTCAAGTTTTAGTCAACTAAAAGTCTGAGCATTTTAGTCTTATTTTAGTCAGAATTATCCATGACTATTTTCGTCTAGTTTTAGTCGATGAAAATTGTGTTTTAGTCTCTTTTTAGAAATGCAATTCTATTTAAGCCAGTCAATATAGTATAAGTACCTAGTAGTATAGACGAACCCAAAATTTTATTTTAGCCAAACCCATTTCAAACAAGGTTATCTTATTATATTATTGTTACCTTATAGACTCAAGAATACATCCATTCCAGACACGGAAGACACTCTGATTTGAATTTACAACATTTATTTTACCAACCAAACATGTTAGAAGTACACACACACACATTTTAATAGAGACGAACCCCGGCTGGCCGGCCGGCCATCGGTCCCTTTCTCTGTGTCAGACTTAACTTTGTTTGGTTTTCGTCTTCTAAATCAGTGTTTCCCAACCTTTCTTTAGTCGCGGCACCCTTTGGAAATTTTAACAAATTTGTGGCACCCTACAAAATTAATTTTGTCACAATATTTGAATTGATAACTTCGATGTGATCATTTGAAAAGTATAGATATTCGGTACAACAGGGAAGAACTGCAGAATATAACGTCATACAGATATTTTTAATATTATTAAAAAAAAATTTGTCTATCAATGGTGGCAATCAGTAGGCTAATTTCTAATGAAGAGACCAATTTATATGACAGATTTTAATGTAGACTTTTATTCATATGTAAACATTGTGAGATAGCTAGTTATACTAGTTTATAACTTTGTTTAAACAAAGTTTTGCTCACTCAGTGTATTTTTGATTTTACAGCTGGGTAATTTTGTTGTAGCATGAGATAGCTTGATTTAAAACTTTAAAATTCTTCACGGTCAGTTAATGGTTAACCGGTTAAAATGAACATCCCTAATCACAATCCATCACTGCAGAGGTAAAATGCATACTTTCATACTGACAAGAATGAACAGAACTTCAATCTATCACAGTCTACATGTCAAATGAAAATGAAACTATCTTTTCTGACTAAGTCTATAGGAGAAGATAAGAGAAAGGCTGTCCCTATAGTGATGGGAAGGTGTTAGCCAAGTCCAGCCTGACTCAGCTGCTCTGTGAAAACACAGTAAACACAAACAGCACATACTCATCCCTTCATGTAGTGAGACAGCAGCTTTACATCAGTAGTCAGTCAAACTCTCAGCCTCACAAACCTGGATATCGCTGCTGCAGCAGAGACCAGCCAGAATCCTGCTGTATAGACCACCCACAGCCTTCCTCCATAAACCCTGCACAATCCCCTGGGTCTAGACCATTCAGCGTGACATTAACCCCACAGAGCAGCGAAGCTATTTTGGTACAGACAAGTATGCTACTATGTGCCATATTAAAAGGTCTTCTATTGAACACAATGAAGCTTGAGACTATCTGTTCCCTATTTTGTTAAGTCACGCCTGGTGCGGAGATGGATATTTATTGTGGTGTGTTTAGAATGCTGGGACTTGAAGTGAGAAGAGGTGCAGGCTGCCGCAGACTAACAGGCCAGGCTTTGTGTTAACCGTTTGTTTTTATTCACCGCATGGGGTGGTGTATGAGGAGTGTCTAGAGAAATCTGCGTGTATGTCTGACCTCTGCGTCTGTGTTTATGGACACTGGAACATCTGGTAATAGTATGAGCCAAAGAAATGCAGCCCGACAAACATGCTCGGGTGTGCAGATGGGTGCAGAGTGAACCAAGGATCCAAAATCTGATGCTTGTTACCATGTCAATGGCAGACAATTTAATATTCGATTAACAAAAACAGAACTAGAGCCATGTGAATGGGGATTGGGTGAATGGAGTCCATGCCAGTTTGCAGTGCATTACTGAGTTGATTGCATTTGCAAGTCACCACTTTAAACACTTAAAGCTGTCTGAAATGCATAAATTACGGTCACTTCTGTCATTACAAATCACTGCTCGTGTGAACGTCTCTTGACTTACGCCCAGTGGGTGAAGTTCAAGCCTTTTCTAGTCACACAGGATAAAGGAAGCCACAATAAACATTGTGAAGTGCAGTGAAGAGCAAGTCCTTAACGAGGGACAACCAGTTTTCACATTAGAGACAAATCACTTTAAGGCACAGACTACTTTCTGAGAAAAGTGCTCTTGAATGTTGTTTGGGAAAAGGCCGAGACTTCAGCACAGTAAAAGCTCCTGTTTTCATGAAAATATCCCAACCACTGTGAGGAACCTTGGGGACATGGTGAAATGATTGACAAGGTACAGTACATTGACGTGTCTCCCTCGGGTTTAAACCAGGGGTCAAGTAGCACAACTGTACAGAGTTCACACACAGAATTGCTAAACGGGAATGTATAGCGAATATATAATGCTGCTGCTGGTTTATGTTCTCTAAAGTGAAGGATGCACAGAATCAGCACTCCAGAATGAAAAACACCAAGCTACAAAACTGAACGTTCACAACACACAAAAGTAGTGGTCGACCGATATATCACCAAGGCCGATATATCGGCCGAAATTTGTCATTTTTCAAATATCGGCATAGGCTGATACGTTTTTCTGTTTGGCCGATGTGTTCGAGGCGAGATTTTATTTTGACGGCGCCAAGAACGGCTGCGTCAGCGCCTAAGCACACAGTGCTCACATTCTCCATCTTATTCGCTGTTGTCATTCAGTTCTGTCTAATACGGATAGAAGTCTACCTAATAATCAGATAGAACTGTTAAACAAAGGACTTAAAATGTATACAAAAAAATATTATAACGATTGCTTTAATATTATTAAAGGCAAATATTATAATACTTTCTCGTTTGCCGTCAGCATTCCGCAAATACGGAATGAATTTTCCCGCATATTATTGTACACAAACATATAAAGGGATAGTTCACTCAAAATATGAAAATTTGTTGTTAAGTGTGAATTGAATACGGACAGGAGGAGAGATCAGCTTCACTGGAGACACTCAATCGACAAACTTTAAACTCGTGACTGATTTCAAATTATGCTGCGCTTTATGCATTTGCCCACTGTCATATTCATGTCATTTTCACTGTGTGCTGTATGTAAAATGAGTGTTACCTTGGCTTTATTTGAAAAAATATGATTCCCAATGCACACAAACTTCACAGATTACTTAGTGCCCTGTTGGTTACAGTGTTTACTTCCTTTTTAATTATATTTTTATTAAATATGTATTTATTTGTGAAAAATACTTTGTCTTCTAGAGTATAAGTATGTTTATTTTACACGTTTAATTTTTAATACATTTTCAAATTTCTTAAATATGAATTAAAATAAATAAAATTATATCGGCTTTATATCGGCCACCCTGCTTTCCAAGATATCGACATCGGTATCGGCTGTCAAAAAACCCATATCGGTCGACCACTACACAAAAAATGTTGTAGACTAACATCTGCATGAATTCATAATAAAAAATAAATCAATAAATGCTAAAAAAAATTTTTTTAAAAGTCACTTTACATTTACATGTTCAGGCTCCGACTAGACAATGAGGTCTGAGAAACAAAACAACTCTTTGTACTCGAGTCTTGCTTTGTAATACACTTTACTTAGCCATTAGCAATCCAATGCTACTGCTAATCATATAAAATGCCTCTGCCATTACTAGACTATCGAGCGGCTCTCAGGAACTCAGGACCATTTCTATCCAAACAGTGTAATGCAGAGTATTACGATAGTGTGTTATGCACTCTCTCCTGCCTTGTACAGTGAAGACATAATTACAGCCTTTTTCCGAGAAACTTTTGACGTCCAATCCAAATTCTTTAAAATATTGAAAGATGGCCTTTCATATCTGAATAGGCATTTGTTGGTCATATTAAGCAAAAATATGCACTACATTTAAGGCTAAAAAATTGTACTGTGAAGAGAGTTGTGCAATAATGCTTGTTGGAGCCATGATGCATTGAGCTGTGGTGTTCATTTGGATAAGGTTTGAGTCTGGCTTGCAACATGAACTGATCCCACCCCTAACCTCTTTCTCCAAAATTTCCAGTGCCCTCTGGACTACATAACAGTCTAATATATTGACTTCTAAAAGGTCAAGATTCTGTTTCAGCTTTTATTCTGGAAAAGACGTTGCTACTGGAATATTTCTGCAAGTGATCCGCCTATTGCGAATACACAAAGACATGCATTTTCTTTAACTGGTAAACTCTTCTAAAAATATTGGTGATACTCTTGTAATTTATCAAAATGTACTTTCTGAAAGGAATTTAATAAGTCAGACAACAGAACATCTCTCCTCATCAAGCTGGTTTTTGGGTATCATTCATATCTACAGCACAGATGGTGCGGGACAAGTTACACATAAACGTATAAAGGGATAGTCCACCCAAAAGATGAAAATTTGCTGTTAATTTACTCACCCTCAGGCCATCCAAGATGTAGTTGACTTTTATCTTCAGTAGAATGCTTAGAGAAGATTTTTAGCTGATACCATGTCTAAAGCATATAAAGTAGTGCTGGGCAACGATTAATCGTGATTTTTGTTTATATAATATATGTGTGTGCACTGTGTACAGACACATACAGTATATATTTTTTAAATATTTACATGTATTTACATGCATATGTTTATATTGATATAATTTATATTATATATATTTAATATATAAACAAATTATTTTCTTATATATACAGTACATGCATATGTATTTATAAATATACACAGTACACACACATATATTATGTAAACAAAAATGAAAAATCGCAATTAATCGTTGCCCAGCACTAATATAAAGTGAATAAACTAGTCTTCATCAGCTCACATTTTTACATAAATCATGAGAAACGATAAAACTTTAATATCAGTGACTGTTGGAGGAACTGGGGCGCTGAATGAGCCAGTATTTAGGCTCATATCAAGTCGGAGTGACTCTTGGACATCTGAAAGTGAGTTTTGATTAAGTAATTTGTAGATCAGTGCTGGCTTGAACTGTTTGCCCGAGGCTCTGGATTACAGGAAATAACATTGTAAATAATGTTCGGTTTCTTGCACAGACCGAGCGTTTCGCTTCATAAGACATCAGGAGCCACACGTATTAATTTTGTGTTGCCTGACATGCTTTTTTGACTCTCAAAGTGATGGTAGCCATTAACTTGCATTTTATAAATCACCAAGGATCACAGTTTTTTGCTAAAAAATCATCTTTACTATTCTACTCAAAAGTCATCTACATCTTGGATGGCCTGAGGGTGAGTCAAATCAACAGCAAATTTAAATTTTTGGGTGAATTGTCTTTTTAAGGCCATGTGTCCTCCAAAGCATAAAAACAATACCATGTGCTTTTCTCAAAATAGCTAGCTTTGTGCAGTTGAGAGCGCTTCAGAGGCAAAAAGTTTCTTTCAGTTGAAATGCTTTGTTTGCTATTATACAGAATGTCTATGGAAGTAGCGTGGCAGACACATCACAAATAAAATGCTTTTTTAAGCATTAGTTATCATATCACTATTGTGGTAGTCTGTGGGTGCCATCTGTTACAGACATTAATACTACATGAGACAAGCAATATTAACTTCTCTATTGTTGCTCAGTAGGATGCGGTGTCGGTGTGGCATTTGTCCTGCCCTTCTTCAATGTGATTGGACGGCTGAGTAAAAAGTGACAGTGACAAGTGCTGCGTTTTACTCAGATTTGAAATTTTTTTAACTCTTTGTGCCAAGTTTAGCGTGAAGCAGACGCATATGTTTTTTACATACGCAGCACACCCATTGAAGACAACTGAAAAAATACGCTAGACTCAGGGGGAAAAAAACACTTTGGTGGACAGACGGCCTAAGGCATACTTAAGGTTAGAGATTGAAAAAACAGTTATATGAATAATTAATTGAGATATATGATCAAAATTTTTGATCCACTGATAATGGAGAAAATGCATTAGATTCAATCCTTTGCTTTGCCTTATGTGATCAAATGTGCCTCTGGTGCACTGAAGTGGAGGATGGGAACTGTACGCCTACCTTAGTGATGAGTGTACGGTACTCCTCCACCAGATGGTCATTGTTATGACATCCGGCCAGTAACTGCCACACCTCCCCTCTCAAGGCCTCTGGGACACCACTGCGCACCAGCGCCGGGAGCTGTTTGGGTCGAACGGCCAGGTTCAGATGCCTGATGAAACATTACAACTCATGGTTATAAATGAATTACAGTACTTCCATTTAAGACGGTCCAAGAAAATAGTCCATGTGACATCAGTGGTTTAACCGTACTTTTATGAAGCTACGAGAATACTTTTTGTGTGCAAAGAAAACAAAAATAATGATTTTATTCAATGATTTCTTCTCTTTCGAGTCAATCCGCCGCCATTCATGCGAGTACCATGATATATGCATGTGCATTCTTCTGCTTTTAAAAAAAGGCACAGCACACAGAACCACTGATGTCATATGGACTATTTTAACCATAGGACAGGCCTTTCTGGGCCTTAAACATGGTAGTTGAGTTTATGTCTATGCAGGGTCAGAAAACTCTCGGATTTAATCAAAAATATGTTAATTTGTGTTCCGAAGACGAACGAACGTCTTACAGTTTGGAACGACATGAGGGTGAGTAATTAATGACAAAATTCAAATTTTTGGTTGAACTAACCCTTTAACACAAAATAAATGTGATTTGTATGCTTTCAAACTTTTTTCACAGGTTCGGCAATGCCATTCGGCAAAATTTCACAAGTGAAATCTATTCATTTCATCCATTCAATGCATGTGATTTGAAATTTCAAAAAAAGGGCAAAATATTAGATTTTGCTAAGAGTAGAAGTTGAAGTAGATTTTGCAAAGAGTTAAAAAGTTGGTCACATTGACCAATGGAAGGCTGCTTGGTTTAAATTGACTTCTATATACGCCGCTTCATACATGGCTACACTATTGACAATAGACCTTTTTGCCTGTGCATAAATATGTCCAAAAACACTGCAGACGCCGGCGCTGATAGCCTCATGGTTAGTGTGCCAACCATAGACTGTATAAAAAAATGCACGTAGTGATGACACCCGTAGGTTTCTGAAGAGCGTTTTTGAAGCTAAAAGTGGGCGGAGCCGGCCGTCGCCATCTTGGCAGATAATCAAAAATGGGCAAAGAGGCGGGAGCTGGTTGCTGAAACCACGCCCACCTAGCTCAACGGTGGTGAAAGCAGTGGCAATCCACCTGTCACTCAAGTGGCCACGCAGAATTATGCAGAACTTTAAGGCTTAATGTAATTTAAACTGATGAGTTATAAAAAAATTTACCCTCCTCACAGTTGTCATGAAGGGCAAAATTAGCTATATAGACCAAAACCACTTTTTGTACCAGGCTGTAAACTAGGGCTGGACGATATGGCCAAAATTTATATCACGATATATTTCTTAATTTCGGTCGATACGATATAATTCTGATATCGATATGAACACTATTTAAAAAGCCTCATAAAAACGGCCAAGAACGGCCGCAACAGATGTCTGTACCTACAAACTTATGAAAAATTAATCAACGGTGGTGAAAGCAGTGGCAATCCACCTGTCACTCAAGTGGCCACGCAGAATTATGCAGAACTTTAAGGCTTAATGTAATTTAAACTGATGAGTTATAAAAAAATTAACCCTCCTCACAGTTGTCATGAAGGGCAAAATTAGCTATATAGACCAAAACCACTTTTTGTACCAGGCTGTAAACTAGGGCTGGACGATATGGCCAAAATTTATATCACAATATATTTCTTAATTTCGGTCGATACGATATAATTCCGATATCGATATAAACACTATTAAAAAAGCCTCATAAAAACGCCCAAGAACGGCCACAGCAGATGTCTGTACCTACAAACTTATGAAAAATTAATTTGCCAACTCTATGAAACCTACTCCTATAAAACTATATAATATTTTAGGAAAAAAATGGCGCAAAAAATTTTCAGCTTATATTGTTATTTAGCCTTCATACAAACAAGAAATGTGAAATCAATTTAAAATAAATCTCAGACTCTCCTTATTAATATTAATATGTTTTACTTCAAACTATAGGTTAACATACCAGTCAAAAGTTTTTGAACAGCAAGTTTTTTAATGTTTTTTAAAGAATTATCTTCTGCTCACCAAGCCTGCATTTATTTGATCCAAAATACAGCAAAAACAGTAACATTTTGAAATATTTTTACTATTTAAAATAACCGTTTTCTATTTGAAAATATAATTTATTCCTGTGATTTCAAAGCAGAGCTTTAGCATCATTACTCCAGTCACATGATCCTTCAGAAATCATTCTAATATTCTGATTTGCTGCTCAAAAAACATTTATTATTATGATGTTGAAAACAGCGGAGTAGATTTTTTCAGGTTTCTTTGATGAATAGAAAGTTCAGAAGAACAGCATTTATCTGAAATAGAAATCTTTTGTAACATTATAAATGTCAAATGTCAAAATCAATTTAAAACAATTGAATTACTTTCATTTTGCTAAATGAAAGTAATAATTTCTATAATATACATTTTAAAAAGAGCTTTTGAATGGTATAGTGTATAATATTACAAAAGCTTTTTATTTCAGATAAATGCTGATCTTTGGATCTTTCTATTCATCAAAGAATCCTGAAAAATGTACTCAACTGTTTTAAAAATTGATAATCAGCA
>NW_015505413.1:581945-588726 GCF_001515645.1 Sinocyclocheilus grahami
TGGAGTAATGATGCTGAAAATTTAGCTTTGATCACATGAATACATTACATTTTTAAATATATTCAAATAGAAAGCAGTTTTTTATTTTATTTTAAATAGTACAAATATTTCAAAATGTTACTGCTTTTGGTGCATTTTGGATCAAATAAATGCAGGCTTGGTGAGCAGAAGATAATTCTTTAAGAAACATTAAAAATCTTGCAGTTCAAAAACCTTTGACTGGTAGTGTAGGCTGATTATATTGAAATGTGCATTTACCAGGATAACGAGTATGAAACATGCTCCGAGTTGCTTCAGAAAACAAAAAAAAAGAGCAACAACAAAAGCAGTCACTTCCGTGTTGGTTTCACAAGAGAGACCGGAAGGTTGCCGCTTGGTGCCAACATATAGCGCAACTGTGCTCACGTGGTCCTTTGCCGATCCCGTTCCCCTGTCTCCTCCCAATGCTTTCCTGTCACCGCTCTACTGTCCTATCGCATTAAAGGCATTAAAAAAAGCCCATAAATATAACTTAAAGACAAAAAAACCTCTAGACCTGTGAACAGAATTAATTGTTATCTATAAAAAAATTAATAAATAAATAAAAAAAAACTCAATTTTAAAATTCTGCAGAAGACAAAAGATGATGTTTTGAAGAATTTCTCAAATGTTTTTGTACAATATAGATACTGGGGTCCACTACAGTTTTTATTTTTTTATTTATTTTAGTACATCAAGTTAAAGTAAATTAAAATTAGAAATGGACAAAATGTTGAAAAAAAAATTTCATAAATTTTATTTTATATTAATTTTTTATTTTATTTGATCTTATTTTATTTAACATGTTTGTATTATACTTTCAGTTTTAGTTTAATACAATAATCCTGCTACTGACTTTCATAGTATGGGCAAGCCTGACAGGCTTCCCCAAGACTTCCTCGAGACTATATACACTGTATGGCATTAGTGATACTCTGCCTGACACACAGACAAAAGTGACCTTCTGGTGTGTAATTTATTCCATAGGACCTTTTACTAAAGGAGAGGCTTATATAAGACAATCTTAACCTGCTAGAGGCTTAATCTCTGAATGCGGTCGGCATGTTTACCAGCATTTATTTGTATTTGTTTATGGAATGTCTTAAATGTCACTGGTGCCCATTTTCCTTCCTGATTAAAAGGAAAGTGCATAATTCCACTGTGTTGTAATATGCACAAACCGTTTCCCTCAGGGATTTTTACCACTGATATTATCTTGCCAATCACTCAAAACTGACAAACACAATTGGGATTATTACTGCAAACTGTTTCCTCCAATAAGAATAAGTTTGTTCAGTGCAACACATTGATTTTTAAGACATGACATCATACTGTCATAAGCGTGAGACATGTGCTTTGCAAATACAAAGTCTGTAGAGTCTGTTTTTGTTGTAGGAAACAGCAAATGTGTTTATTAATGTAATCTGCACCAGCCCCTTAAACCCAATGTTCTTGAACCAGGAAGCGCTAACATCAAACAACAAGCCAGTGAGTCACTCATTTGACCTATTCATCAAAAATACAGTGATTTTGTTATATATATATATATATATATATATATATATATATATATATACACACAGTGGTGTCAAAAAGTGTTGGCCCCCTTCCAGATTCCTTATTTTTTTGCATGTTTGTCACACTTTAATGTTTCAGATCATCAAACAAATTTAAATATTAGTAAAAGATAACACAAGTGAACACAACATGCAGTTTTTAAATGAAGGTTTTTATTATTAAGGGAAAACAAAATCCAAAACTACATGGCCCTGTGTGAAGAAGTGTTTGCCCCCCTGTTAAAACTGTGGTTTATTACACCTGAGTTCAATTGCTCTAGCCACACCCAGGCCTGATTACTGCCACACCTGTTCGCAATCAAGAAATCTCTTAAATAGGACCTGCCTGACAAAGTGAAGTAGACCAAAAGATCCTCAAAAGCTAGACATCATGCCTTTTGCCATTTGTGAATAATGGCTCTCACTGTGGTTCGCTGGAGTCCCAAAGCTTGAATTACAAGCTTAATTAAGACTGATAGATCTCAATTACTTTCTTTCTCATTTGTTTCTGAATTTCTTTGGATCTCGGCATGATGTCTAGCTTTTGAGGATCTTTTGGTCTACTTCACTTTGTCAGGCAGGTCCTATTTAAGAGATTTCTTGATTGCGAACAGGTGTGGCAGTAATCAGGCCTGGGTGTGGCTAGAGAAATTGAACTCAGGTGTGATAAACCACAGTTTTAACAGGGGGGCAAACACTTCTTCACACAGGGCCATGTAGTTTTGGATTTTGTTTTCCCTTAATAATAAAAAACCTTCATTTAAAAACTGCATGTTGTGTTTACTTGTGTTATATTTGACTAATATTTAAATTTGTTTGATGATCTGAAACATTAAAGTGTGACAAACATGCAAAAAAATAAGAAATCAGGAGGGGGGCCAACACTTTTTCACACCACTGTGTATAAATATATATATATATATATATATATAAAGTAAAATATAATACAAGCATTTTAACTTTGACAGCCCAAAAATACACGGTACATCTTATTCTCTTCTCAAATGTCTCTTCTCTCTATCACTTTTTGGCCCAATTTGTAAGTCTCTGGATTACATTATCATCTTCTTTTGACTTAGGACAACAAGAAACCACCCAGAACACCCTAGAAATGTGCTATAAAAACACTTTAGCAACCACACATTTGATTTACACTGCCAGTAGTTTTCATATTTATTGTCCATTTTGCAAAAAAAAAAAAAAAGGAGGAATCGCAGCGGTTCTGCAGAGAGGATGTTCAAATGTGTTAATTACTCAGCATGAACTCAATTATGAAGTATGCTTACAGAGCCAAAGGATCTACCAAAATATGAACAAAAACTAGAGCTTATAAGTTAAGTGGTTTGAAAAAAGACGTGTCTTTAAATCAAGGGTCTTTAATACACAGCACATTAAGTCACTTAATGTAAGAACAGACTAACTGTAAATCTCAGCTTCCGAACAAGGAAAGTCAAGGGTTTAAAGAGGAGGAAAACTAGGGACTAGATGCAGATGTGAGCACAACTCACACACAAAGACACAGCTGTGTTCTTCAGGGTGCAGAGACAGTCGCAAGCCTGTGATTAATTTCCTGGGACTTTTAATTGAATTCATCTCGAGGTTTTGATTAACAACAATAAGAGTAATAGGAGCGGGAAATAATCTTAATAAGACCCTTATCTGAATTTGACCATTTCCCCATTCCCCAGTCTCTCTACTAGTGCTCCACATTAAAATATCTCTCTCATTTCCCTCCCATGAATGAGTTCTTAAATTAGAAATGGTGTGTGTGTGTGGAGATATTTTTGGTGGGAGATAGAAAAAAAAAAGAATGTGTGGGATGGGAAGCTCTTGATTTTCAGCATGTTTTTAGCGCTTCCCTGTATAGAAAGGCATACAGCAGCAGTTGAACAGTGTCAGGAAGAAACAAGACAACCTCTAATCTAATTGTGCATATGCTAATGTAAAATAATTAATCTCTACAGGAATCTGCACAAGCTTTGCATCCAACCCACGGCTTGTTAACAACAGAATTGTGGCTCAAAGTCAATTTTTTCCTGTTAAAAGCTGCATAAATTTACACCTGTCGCTTGTCAGGGTCTAAAATTAACACTATAAATGAGAGCAAATAAGGATGCATTAAACTAATCAAAAGAGACAGCAAAGACATTTGTAATGTTACAAAAGATTTCTATTTCAACTAAATGCTGTTCTTTTGAACTGTAAACACATCAAAACAAATTGGTGCTTTTACAATCGATTTGCGTTCGTTCAAACCGCTCTCTCACTGTTCCTACGTTAGTAGCCCGATCTCACGAAAATGAGTATCAGTAGCACGATTTTCTATTTGGCGTACAATTTATTCACAGAAATTGGCTTTGCCGTGCATATACACACGCGTTTGGCGTGCATATTAGGGCTGTGATTTTTACCTGTGATTAGTGGCAGATTTTTACCACCGCGGTGGTAATGGACCAACTACCGTTGATATAAATATCCACAATCGGTGCCAGGCGCGAGTCAAGCGAGCGCGGAAACGGTACTGTGCTCGAAGCGCGTGCTCTTCAATTGCACGCACAAAGGCGCCGGCGCGCTGTAGCCTGTAATATGTACTTCATTTCCGGCGATATCGTTGACATAATTGCAAAGATATTATTTAAACTGAGCTGGATGTTGACATCACTGAATTCAATGATGAACTGTCTTTAACTGAAAAATTAGTGTTTACTATTGTCACTTTGCATTATTGACACTATTTTCCTAATTAATGCTGTTCAGTTGCTTTGACACAATCTGTATTGTTAAAAGCACTATATAAATAAAGGTGACTTGACTTGACTTGTATCCTTTCATATCAAAGCGCGAAATAAACTACGTGCATGCAATGCCGTGGTCAGTTAAGTCATGAAGTTACCAAAAAGGCAATTAAAGCTGCCTTAAAACTGTGCATGCATGTAATATATTTTATATGAGTCACATTTAAGAACATGTCTCTGAAATGGTTTTCAAAACTGTCCAGGAGGAGCAGCCCAGCACAGTCTCACTCATCTAACACACCTGATTTAACTCGTCAGCTCGTGTTTATTTTAGCACTTCAGTCAGTGAATACGCAGCCTGTAAAACACTAAAATAAATATCAAAGAAATAAAACTGTTAAACAAGAAAGTAGCCTAAATAAGAAAGTTACTAATAAGGCGCGACAAAATACTATAAAACTCATAATCAGTGATGCAACACTGGATGCGGCACGACACGACATGACAAATCCCTGACAGTAAACTGCCTCGTTCTATTTATGAGGTACTGACACAGAGTTCAAATGTCCTGTGTAGACACTAGACAGACTCAACATGTTGCGACGTGGTGGTGTCGTGTCCGGTGTAGACAAGGTTCACTGTTCCGCTACTGTTATTACTATTATTACACTTGTATACAAAACTTCGTATAATGCTTATTATAAAGTGCGTGACGTCACGGTGGCAGTAGACAACCTCTGGCAGTTGTCACGGCGACCGTCACAGCCCTAGTGCATATAATACGCAGTTTTCACGTACATAAAATACGCACCTACCCCACACCCCTAATCCAACCTATTGCATAGCCTATTATATGCACACCAAAGTCAATTTCGGTGTGTATAAATATCACACCAAATAGAAATACGCACTTTCATGAGATCGGGTTAGCCTAGAAAAATTCATTACAAATGGGAATACAACAAATTCATGACATGTTTTACATTCAAGTTACCAATAAAAGTCATAATAAAAAGTAATTTTTTTGTGGAAAATTATGTGTTTTTTTAACCTTAAACTGCATAAACACATTTCATTATACCAAATTCACAAAATAATGTTCTTTTTAGCAACATCATAAGACCCCTTTAATATCCTAATGATTTTTGTCATTTTTGGCTACTTATGGTTTTGTGGTTCATGGTCACATTATTGGTCATATAGATAAGAATAAGACAGTATTAAACTATAAAGGGTTCACTTTTATTTGTGTATACTCATAATAAAAACAAAACATTGTGCTTTTGTAAAATAAAGAAAAAAATTAGGGTGCGCTTTCAGCCTTCTCGGTTTGCTTGAACTTGGGAAGTGGTCACAAAAACTAAACGGAACTCGGTGTAGATTGTTGCGCAGTTTTTTATTTGTTTTTGTTAATATGTTCGTTAATTAAGTGAAATATATTTAGTTTAGGACTATTTATTTTGTTCCTTTTATGATGTTTTATTCTGTTTTTCTCCCTACACAGAAGCGCTGCTCTGTAAATTAAGTTCTAATTTAATTTAAACCTAACTTAACATTCTAATTTTGTCGGTTAATGGTTAATTATCGTTTAACAAGCGTCGGTTGTCGGTCAGGAAAATTAACAAAAATCCCTAACTTTTTCTGTTTCAAACCCTGAGCCTTCATTTCCACTTGTTTTCAATGCGCTCACCATCTATCATTGGGTGAGCACACTCGAACCCGTGTCTCCAGCAGGAACCGCACAGGCTCTTCCACCTCCGTGATCACCAGGTCCACCGCCGTCGTCATGTACATGAATTTATCTGTGTTACAAGTAAAAGAATAGCAGACGTTCAAACAGGTCATCACAGCATTTTCATATTAGTGGAGGTAATGTCATTCACAATCATTTCTTGAATTTCAAGTTAGTCTAAGAGGAGGAATTATTATATATTATAGGAAGAAGAATTATTAAAGGGGTCATATGATGCTTTTTTAAAGATCATTATTTGGTGTAACAGAATATGTTGACATGCTTTAATGTTCAAAAAATACATTCTTTTTCAAATACTGTACATAATTGTAGGTCCTCTATGCCCCGCCTCTCTCAAACGCTTCGTTTTCTACCACGGTTAAGACAGCTGACTCCACTTTGATGTGACCCTGTCTCTCTCTCGCTCTCTCTCGCGTGCTCTCACTCTCTCACACACACATACATGCGCACACGCACATACGATGCGCAAAACTCCGCATTTGAACAGTCAATAGCAAATACTTCAACTAATAACAAAACAGTAGCTGATTCAGAAGCTCCAGATTGTCATAGCAAAGTCAGAATTACCTCCTCTCCTAGGTTCACGAAACGGTCGTCCATAAAATGCATTGCTGTTCTGTTGTAAGTAATCTTAAAGATTCCTAAATGCATCTACTTTCGGAAGGCCAAATAAAGTGCTTTTGCTTTCGCCTAGAAACACACAGCGTCTCCCTGACATG
>NW_015505413.1:588947-591975 GCF_001515645.1 Sinocyclocheilus grahami
AGCCGTTTTAGGGGGGCGTGGCAGAGTCTTAACTTTGATAAAGAATATCTCTTTGGTTTTGAGACTTTAGTCTTTGCAGCTTCAGGGATCTTATCTATGCACAATCAGCTTGTAACACTCCAAAGAGAAAGGAAAACTTGAAATCGCATCATATGACCCCTTTAAATAAAAATTATATTTTCATTTTATTTGTATAGCACATCATATATCGGATCCAATTATCTAAGTATTAAATAAATATGTATTTTATTCATATACCACCTTTATTACATTGAATCAAGAACAAAGTACTTTTTTAAAAAATCTGGAAAACTTAAAATTATTATTATTATTATTATTAACAACAACAACATAAATATACATTTTATTTGTATAGCACCTTTCGTACATAGAATACAGCTCAAATTATTGTTAAAATGGTTAAAATTATTATTATTATTATTAACAACATTGTTGTTGTTAATAATAATACAATACATTCTAATAATAATAATTATTATTATTAAATTAATAAATAATAAAAAAAAACATTATTTGTATAATACATTTAATACATATAATCCAGATCAAAGTATTAAAAAAAAACATCAGAGAAACTTAAAAAATGTATAATTGTTGTAATTATTATTAAATAAAAATAAATTTTATTTGTATAGGACCTTTCATACATCAAATACAGCTCTAAGTATTGTTAAAATTGTTACATTTCTAATTATTATTATGATTAACAACATTATTGTTGTTGTTAATAATAATAATAAATGACACAACGATTATTATTATTATTATTATTAAATAAAAATGCATTTTATGTGTATAGAATGTTTGGAAAATCTGAACATTTGGAGCCTGTCTAATTTTAGTTGGAAGAATGTTCCAGATTTTTTAAGCACAACGGCTAAATGGTACCTCTTCAAATCACTCATGGTTTAAATAACAATATTCCAGAAAGAATCAGCATCAGAAGAGCTCAAACAATGATTTGGAACACAGTCTGCAAACCGAGCACGTGTATGGATCTGTACCTTTGGGCGTCTCCTCATTCACGGCCTGAAACTGAGGAGTGTTGGGATTCCAGCTCCCTGTGATGATGTAAGACTTCCCATCAGAACTCTTGCCCATTGATTCCTAACAGATGGGCGGAGGGCAGATGAGGAGAGCCAAGAGAAGGAGAGCATAAAACAAAAATAAATTCAAACATAATCATGACTTCACAGAAATTTCGTTTGCGGTGAATTAACCAATGGGGGACAGTCCCGGCCAAAATCCTAACTGCTGATAGTTGGCTTTGTCTACAGAACTAACTGGATAGACCCATGACAACATCACATGGGCCAAGCAAAAGCCATTTCACAACTCTGTGGTAATATGAATGTTACACAGATTAGTTTTGGAGCTACAGGCGCGTTTTAACTTCTGAAAAAGCATTTTGTTTTCTGTTTGTCCCCGTGCATCCTTGCTTGACCCTAATGCCAGATTTCCCAGTCACTGGCCACAGAAAGAGACGCAAATTTCCACAGAAATAGATTGTCTGTCATCAATAAAATTCTACAAAAAAAATTAGAGAAGGATATGCCTGGAAAAGTCTACAGATTTGGAAAGAGCCTTGATATTAAATAACTGTATACACTATTTTGGTTGCAGACTTATCATTATTATTATTATTATTTTAGAATAGAGAACCTTAAGTGTGTTTGTCAATAACAAAATGTTGTCTTACAAAATTAAAAAAAACACTTCTTGTAAAATTAATACAAAATTTATTAAACAAGTTTAAACTCACAAAATTACAGTAAGTTTAAAGATGCAGGCCTCAACATTTATTTTCCCTCAGGGCTCAAAAAATGTTTTGAAGAATTTTTGCCATTTTCAACAACAATTTTTACATTCCATTTGTTAATTAACATTAGAAATTATTTCAACATGACACTTAATTTTTTAAATGTTAAATAACTATAATTTCTTTGCAATTTCCTTTATCAGCTAAAATATAGCTCCAGTAGACTGTACTTTTTTTTTTTTTAAGAAACTAAAAATATTCCTGTGAAAACCTTTAATTGGTTAACTGTGTTAACTGGTTAACTTTTAGTTAGTGTACCATAGAACAATACGTGTAGTTTTATTGTAAACTATTGTAAAATTGATTGTTTTTGCAAAAACTAATTATTAATTTATGTTGAAAAACAGTAAAAATATGCATACCAAAAAACACACCAAAATAAAAAACATACCCAAATATGATTACATCTTATATTAAGTTTTATTTTTTTCTTCTTTTTTTATGAGTAATGTGTATTAAAATGTTACATTTTCAGTTATTTAGTTAATTTTTAATTAATTTCCCCTGACAGTCTTTTGTCTTTATACAGTAGATTTTGGTAATTCTGATAGATTAAATTATATAAATTAATGAAATATATGTTGTAAAACATGCAGGCACCAATATACACTACCGGTCAAAAGTTTGGGATCAGAACGATTTTTAATGTTTTTTAAAGGAGTTTCTTATGCTCATCAAGGCTGCATTTATTTGATCAAAAATACAGGAAAAAAATGTAATATTGTGAAATATTATTACGATGTAAAATAACAATTTTCTATTTTAACATACATTCAAATCTAATTAATTCCTGTGATCAAAGCTGAATTTTCAGCATCATTACTCCAGTCTTCAGTGTCACATGATCTTCAGAAATCATTCTGATATGCTGATTTATTATCAGTGCTGGAAACTGTTGTGCTGCTTCATATTTTTTGGAACCTGTGATACTTTTTTGATAGGATTCTTTGATAAATAAAAAGTTAAAAAGAAGAGCATTTATTTAAAATAGAAATCTTTTCTAACAATATACAGTACATATAAATTATTATTATTTCATTTTTTTAAAGAAATTAAAACTTTTATTCAGCAAGGATGTGTTAAATTCTTAAGAAGTGATAGCAAAGATTTATATTGTTAGAAAAGATTTAGCTTTTGAATAAATTATGTTCTTTTTAACTTTTTATTCATCAAAGAATCCTGAAAAAA
>NW_015505413.1:594608-595165 GCF_001515645.1 Sinocyclocheilus grahami
TATGCTCATCAAGGCTGCATTTATTTGATCAAAAATACAGGAAAAAAATGTAATATTGTGAAATATTATTACGATGTAAAATAACAATTTTCTATTTTAACATACATTCAAATCTAATTAATTCCTGTGATCAAAGCTGAATTTTCAGCATCATTACTCCAGTCTTCAGTGTCACATGATCTTCAGAAATCATTCTGATATGCTGATTTATTATCAGTGCTGGAAACTGTTGTGCTGCTTCATATTTTTTGGAACCTGTGATACTTTTTTGATAGGATTCTTTGATAAATAAAAAGTTAAAAAGAAGAGCATTTATTTAAAATAGAAATCTTTTCTAACAATATACAGTACATATAAATTATTATTATTTCATTTTTTTAAAGAAATTAAAACTTTTATTCAGCAAGGATGTGTTAAATTCTTAAGAAGTGATAGCAAAGATTTATATTGTTAGAAAAGATTTAGCTTTTGAATAAATTATGTTCTTTTTAACTTTTTATTCATCAAAGAATCCTGAAAAAAGTATTGCAGTTTTCAAAAAAAAAATTAGTTGGCAG
>NW_015505413.1:595346-600069 GCF_001515645.1 Sinocyclocheilus grahami
ACTAGAAATCAGTGGTTAAGTTGTATTTACAACACTGTTCCAGAACACTTCTACCCAAATATTCAGATGTGTGCAGCACATTTTATGGAGGACTGTGTCCTGAACCTGCAAAGTAGCCTACAATGTGTCTGTGCACAATGGGTGTTCTATAAAGTGGGGCAGTTCCAACTTTGCAAGGACAGTCTGGCGCTTCTGACTCACAGCCTGTAAGTACGTTTTTCATATTTAAAGGATTTGCCTCTGACGATTCAATGCGAGTTTTGAGCAGTGTAGATTAGCGCTTGTTGTTTGTCATTTCTCCAATCACAAATGCAGACATGGTTTTATGTTTACACGGCGCGACGCAATGCAACGCGTAAAAAGACAGTATAAGTCATTATAATCCGTAATTATGTCCCCACTGGATGCAACAAATGCCTCGTTTATAATGGGTTTTATCTAGTCGTGCCGAGACATGGCATAACAGTATGGTGAGGGGTGTAACATTTCCGTCACACACTTGAGGAATTCGGCCAATCACAACGCACTGGATAGCTGGCCAATCAGAGCACACCTCGCTTTTCAGACCGATGAGCTTTGTAAAAATCGACGTGTTTCAGAAAGGCGGGGCATAGAGGAGAAACAATAATGTACAGTATGTGGAAAATGTGTTCTTTGAACCTTAAACCGCATAAACACATTGCATTACACCAAATAATGTTCTTTTTAGCAACGTCATATGACCCCTTTAAAAAACATTACAAGTCTTACTGATCCCAAACTTTTTCACAGTAGTGTACTTGAAACACTGTCACAGTACTTTTTACAGTGAATCTCTGGCAACCACGGCTGCGGTTTTTTTACTGTAAATTTAAGAGGATATTTTTTTTACAGAGCACTACTCCTTTAAGATTTTGTATATTTCCACACATATTTGATATTTTGATCTACACTGTGATTGGATTTTCATTTAAATCTAGGATACTATAAAGTATAAAGAAATTCATTTTATAAAGTAATTTGTTTTATAAAGTGATTGATTGATGAAGTAAAGGTAAGGGTACTAGAGAGGGACAGATCAATGGAGTTAATTCAAAACTTGAGATGCAGGTATGTCTTCCGTCACCTACCAGGTCAAGCAGGTGCATATCACTGTTCTTGACGTTCTTCCCTGGGCTCAAGAGCAGACCGAAACACCTGAAACACAAACATGTTCCTCACTACAACAGAACCACACAGGAACTACACATATCAGCTGTAAAACTGCATATCCACACACCCATCTGTGGGTGCAGAGCCTGAGAAAACATACATAAACAGAAAAGCCCAGCTGTGCACTCAGTTCAACACAACATCAGTCACCGTAAAGAAAAACCATCCTACATGTTCTCATGGCCCGAAAGGAACATTTAAGTGCAGAAAATACATAATTCAGCGCATGTTTATCATTAATAAATGAATTATTGGTTGTAATGGGAGACGCAAGGCTCTTCTGAATGAGAAGAGAGCTGTGTCGCTGAGGAAAGCACGTACCTCTCGATGGCCAGCTCTTTGTTGGACATCTGCTGGACGTAGATCACAATCTTTTTGTCCATGCCTGGCCGCAGTTTGAAGCTCTGTCTGTCCTTGTCCTTTGATACGGCACTGTTGGTCACAAAGGGAGTTTTGGGTGAATCTCACATATCCAGATTTCACCTCAAAATCAAAAGATTTATTTATTTTGATGACAATTAAGCCTATTTTTCCTATGTGTCTCCAAATTTTACAGCTGAGAATTCCCATTATTCTCAATGGTGATTCTTATTAGATGCTCATTACTTTAGTAAAACATTTTGGTCACACTTTATTTTAAGGTCCAATTCTCGCTATTAAAAACCATTAACTATGATTTTTGCCTCAAACTCCTAATTTGCTGCTTATTAATAGTTTATTAATACCTTATTAATAGTAAGGTAATTGTTAGGTTTAGGTAGGATTAGGGATGTAGAATATGGTCATGCAGAATATGTGCTTAATAAGCACTAATAAACAGCCAATACGTTTAAAATAGGCATGCTAATAAAGCAACTAGTTAATAGTGAGAATTGGCCCCTAAACTAAAGTGTTACCAACATTTTTTGTATTAAATAATCAAAAGTAAAAGCTTGGCAAAACTCAAAGAGAAAGTGTTTACTGTTAACTACATATGTTTTGTTGGTGTTTAAAGTTGTGACATTTTGGTCAAATACATATGGATAACACATATACTACTAATCAAACGATTGAGGTTGGTAAGATTTTGAAACGTTTCCGAAAAGTCTCTTCTGCTCACCAAGGCTGCAATTTTTTGACCAAAAATACAGTAAAAAAAGAAATATTGTGAAATACTATTACAATTTAAAATAACTGTTTTCTATGTAAATATATTCTAACATGTAATTTATTCTTGTGACGCAGAGCTGAATTTTCAGCATCATTACTCCAGTCTTCAGTGTCACATGATCCTTCAGAAATCATTCTAAAATGATGATTTGCTGCCCAAGAAACATTGCTGATTATCAATGTAAAAAACAGTAGTGTTGTTTCATATTTTCTGTGGAAACATTATTTTAACATTAAAATATTTTATGATTATGTTTACTATTATTTGAAATATATACAGTACTTATGAGTGATAATAATGATTCAACTAAAAAGACCTTTTTAAAAATAAGCCCCAAAAGACTAAAACAAAATCTTTGTCAAAATGAACTCGCATTTCTTGCATCCAAATGGAGCGAAAGAGCCTTTCAAGGTAATTTTGTCATTTTTTCCTGTTGTTTTTATCCAAAGTGACTTACAGTCCATTTATAGCAGGCACAGTCTCTCTGGAGCATCAAGCTCACACTGATTCAGTTATTTTGGGCACTTTAGCCCTTTCCTTAAATACTTTTCTCTCTTCAGCCTTTTCTGTGCAGCTTTAAAAAGCTGGTATAAACACACTGCATACAGGGCGCTTACTTAATTTTACTTAACTTTAATATTATAATTACAATATACACTTAATTAATCAATATAATAATATTAATAATAATTATAACATTATAATATGGAGCTGTGGTGTTGTTCTGTATGCCAATGCTTGTTACACTGAACAATGCTTTTTTTTTTTTTTTACAGTTACAGTCAACAAGTCAACAAAGGATATGCTTCCTTTGAAGTGAGATCTTTCCCGTGCAGGTCTGTGTTAACAGAACCCTGTGTAGGGCAGAGGAATGAGGCGAAGATGTAAGGGATGATAAATGACAGGAAGCGTGTGTCAACACTTCTGAGAAAGAGAAAGAGGAGGAGACGAAGAGGTGGAGGAACTGCAGAACTATTTTTATCATTTCCCTCATCAAAACCGGGCAGATGACTTCCGAAGTCTGGATAGCAGAAAATAACACCTAATTGAATTATTCAGTTAGAGACCAGACCTCTGGGGTTAAACGCAGATATGTGCGGGAGAACTGAATCAACTTTAATGGAGGGAGAGAAGCAAAGTGATTCACCTAAATGTGCCCTTCCCATCATCCTCTTTGATCTCCAGACTGACGGTGAAGGTGAAGACGTCGCTGTCTGGCGTAAGGGGCGGAGCCTTGGCTGTGAGTGACGCTTTATTGGCTGATCGGCGGAAAGCAGTCGCAAAGCTGTAGAGTATTCGGCTGACCTGCAAAGATGCACACACACACAAACACACATCTCAGTGATTGGAGTCAAAACAGTCTCCAGTGATAAAGGCTGTGTTACAGTGACTCACTGTTGGACTGTTCTCAGGTTATCAACACACTCATTAGCGCGCACACACACACACACACACACACAGAAATACACCTTGACAGCTGCATCCCTGCCGTTTTAACATTTTACTCCACACACAATTGGTACGTGTCAGGATGGTTGTCTGGCCGACCATCAATCAACTAATCATTTAGTGAAAGTTTTTTTGCAACAGTGCTTTCAAATCTCAATTCTCCAAAATCTCAATTGCAACACTTTAGTGTGCAGTACAGTAAAACAGTTTCATCTTTTAAACTCATCACCACCACGACACCCAAGTATGTGTGTACATTCACCATGTATTGGCTTAAACATAACTTAACAGCTATAAACACTTGAATGCACATCATTTTGAATCTTGGATGCATAAGTGGTTTTGTGCCAGTCTGCATTTGAGTTTTACTTATGATGGCTTTAATAGTTTTGTGCAATAAATATTTTTAATTTGGTGGCCTATTTATTTGTAGAATATGTGTTACATCATAAAAATTACAAAAACAAAATCAATAACATCATATATATTATAAAATATATATATATTTTTGTAATTCTTATGGAAGCAAAATTTTGATATGTGAGCATTTCTGATATCATAGGACAAATACTAAAAAACAAGAGCCCCCCCTTCAGACTAAACCAGGAAACTGCAATTCTTTCAGCAAAAAATAAAGAAATAAAAAAATGACATGATACAACAATCAAGAGTCTCAGGTCCAAATCATATTTGACCACAAAATCAAAAAATAGGAAAAGAAAAACAATAAACCATATACCTATTTTCAAAACAATTAGGATTTGTACACTGTCCCCCAGAAATCTCATTAAGAAAAAATATTTCTGCATAATTAGCATAATACAAAACTAGCTTAACTGTAATGAAAATGAAAAATATAACCTGGACATTTCTTGACCGTCTTTGTAAGAATCACCCAAAAATTCACAAATATCATTCCACAAACAATTTTTT
>NW_015505413.1:600079-601539 GCF_001515645.1 Sinocyclocheilus grahami
TTTTTTAAGCAATGCGTGTGTGCAGTTGTGTTTGTCTCACCGCCTCCTGGATCTCACAGCGGAAGACGTGGATGCGGAAGATCTCAGTGTTGTAGTGGCTCTCGGTAAAGGCGAAGCAGTCGCTCTCTGGCGTGCCGTCGTGGCCACGAACACAGAAGAGGATCTTGTAAATGGGGTAGTTGGCAATCTCAGTGCTGGTCTGAGGGTCCAACAGCCTGATGAGATATTCAAGCGCAAGATGCTTTATAGAGCCTGACCGATATGGGTTTTTTGGGGGCCGATGCCAATGCAGATACCGATATTAGGGAGTAAAAAAGACCGATACCGATATATCGGCCGATATTTTTTATGTGTAGGCTATATTATAGTACAGTATAGTCAAAAGTTTGGACACACTTCCCATTCGTGTCCAAACTTTTGACTGGTACTGTATATAGAATACTGTATATAGCCTACATAAACATAGTGCTGTCAAATGATTTTGATATATATATATATATATATATATACACACACATGATAACTCAAATGTGGTGATCAAACACTTTTAACAGGGTTCCTCAATTAGTCAAGCCAAGGGCCACTGACCTATATATATATATATAAAATTTTTATTATTATTACAATTATTATATTATTGTTGCATTTGTTAAAATAATCACAAGATGGTCACAAGATGAATATTCAGATTTTTTCCCCAGTAGTCTGTTTTATTAATTTAACAAATTAACTGTTCCTGCTCATTCCCAGACTGGATCTCTTTCTCTCCACTTTCCCTAATTGCAGATTAAATTATTCGATTTGTCAGTATTAATATTTTTATGCTTAGATTTTTTTGGGGGTTCTAACTGTAACACCGTGTGTCCCAACCAGACACGATATTATTATTACAATTATTATATTATTGTTGCATTTGTTAAAATAATTACAAGATGGTCACAAGATGAATATTCAGATTTTTTCCCCCCAGTAGTCTGTTTTATTCAAACAATTATGAACATTTTTGCATTTAGATACAGAAGAACTTTGCCTGTTGAATATTAAAAACAAATGAACAAACAAAAAATCTGTATCTCCATGTCTGCCATGCAAATTAACTGTTCCTGCTCATTCCCAGACTGGATCTCTTTCTCTCCACTTTCCCTAATTGCAGATTAAATTATTAGATTTGCCCGTATTAATATTTTTATGCTTCGATTTTTTTCGGGGTTCTAACTGTAACACCGTGTGTCCCAACCAGACACGATGCGATAAAAAGTATATTTTCCTTGTAGTTTTTGTCCTAACAACGCGCGACAGCGACACGTGACAATAAGCAACATGGGATTTTATTTTAGGAACGGTTTTTATTTTCTGCGACGTCACGGCAGAAACAACATACAAAATATGACAGTGATAATCTCAGGTAATGATTATGTGCTTTATTCAATGTAAAAAGTGTCTAATGTGAGTTTGAATAT
>NW_015505413.1:601742-606753 GCF_001515645.1 Sinocyclocheilus grahami
TTAAAACTGTGAACTCACTGCGAACCAACATGTGTATTCCATAACAAAGATGGTATCAGTCACTCACTCACTCAAAACTGTTCAGTCCATTCACATTTGAATCATCTATTTTCCGTGTCCACTTTTCTTTTCTACACACTCGTCATGTTTTTGCTGTCACATCGTATCAACATTGGACGCGACAAAGCATTGCAAATCATTTGAACGTTGTGTCAGTACGTTATAAATAGCACGAGTCAGCAGTTTACTGTCGGGGATTTGTTGTGTCGCACCGCATCCAAGACAGGATCACTGATTATAACGAGTTCTTGTATTTTATTGCGTCACACCACACCGCTCGCGTCCGGTGTAGACACAATGTAAGTTAATGTAGCTTTCTGATGCTGCGTTTGAATTTTCATGCCACATTATTTGAAATTAGCGCGGGCCAAACTTTTTTCTCTCGCGGGCCACCTATTGAGGAACCTTACTAATGATGTGACAAACATAGGCCTATGTAGTGGAGGCAGGGTATTTAACAATTTAACAATAAACTTATTATTCAAAATGAGTCTAACATCAGTGCACTTAACAGTAAACTTCGCTTAGTATAAATAAAATAAAATAAATAAAAGTTTATACAGTATAAATAACTTAAATAACACAAATAGAACAAAATATGTATAACTTGAATTAAGAAATTAAACAAGGTAACTGTGTAGGCCAAACAAGCTACTGCCAAACCAACAGGGGCAGGTTTATGCAGGAAGCACAGATTTTTCAAATGTAAACATCTAAAATGAATAAATAATAATAATTAATTTTTTTTAAAAATCACAAACTCTGTCTTGTGTATTTTCTGGTAATCAACTGAACATGCAGAACATTCGTATTTAAATTGTCTTTTTGCAGTTTAATATTCACGGTTAGGGTTAGGTCAAATAATGTCATATTTGCATTAAAAATGACATAACTGAGCAAATGACACTTAATGACAGTTGTCATAAAAATGCATAAAACCTCCTTCATATTCATGACGTGTGTCATGTCATGATTATGAAGGTGTCATGTCAGTCTTATGCACACCCCTTCAAGTAAAGTGTTACCCGTTTTTTATTTATTCATCAAAAATAAGACAAATTCCATGAAAATCCGCGTTATACAGTAAATTCCGTTTTTATGGCTGGATTCCGCGATTCCGTCCATGTTTTCTGCATCGCGGAAATCATAGGGCCCAACTACTGTAGCAAACGAATATGATAAGCTCATTGTGAGAGTAAAATACGAGGACATTGTTGTTTATTTACTGAGCATTGAGTCTCTCCAACTAGGTGACAACGTAGCGTTAAATCACCATTCAACAGACTCAAGCCACCACAGCATTGCCGTCTATTGGACTGCAGAAAGATACACATTTTTTAATCTGCTACGTTACTGACTGTACTGACAAACTATGCTGACACCGTGTCTGCACCGCAACAGGACGCAACAAAGCGACCGTTGAAAATCATTTGAACTTTGTGTCAGCACGTCATAAATAGAACGAGGCATCAGTTTACTGCATCCAGTGACAACATCACTGATTACAATGGGTTCTAATCTACGAGCGGCGCGGCGCAACAAAATACATAGACTGCAAGATGTGATGTGACCGATGTGACACCAGCATTGACTGAATGGCCGCGATCAGCTCTGGTGGCCGTAACACAGGCTTTAATGCACCACAGACGCGTGCCGTGATGCGCAGATCAGCTCTAGTCTCTAACGTCACTGAATCTGCTGTTAAAAATGAGACATCCATTAATCATATCATCATGCAAAACTAAGAATTAGAATCATTGTAATGTGACGATCAAATATAGGTGCGGGTGGGTGGCGGGCGGATAATTTGAAGCAGCGGACTCGGGTGAAGTTTGAGCTCATCCACGCATCTCTACACTACACTGACCTGGGTCGCCAGTAGCAAACAATGGAGCGCTGCTCTGCTGGACAAACTAACTAATTACACCATTCAGAAGCATTTAATCTGCGTTATATGTTCTGTAAAAAAACTAATTCATATCGGCTGCATATTTGCCGATACCGATATATCGGCGACAAGCTCATATCGGCCGATAATATTGGCTAAACTATATATCGGTGGGGCTCTAATGCTTTAACCTCTTTTTCAATTAGCATCATTTATTTTCTTGGTTACTGCTGTTGTTAGCTTCCTTACGTACCTGACGGTGCCCTCTGAGACTCCGGGCACAGAGAGGGTGATGTCCAGGGGCATCTGGCACTGGCTGCGGAGGATGCTGACCATACGCAGAGCCTCCACCTCACTACGCGGGGCGTTCACTGACGCACAGCCTAAATACGTCAGCTTACTGAACACCACGCTGTCTTCATCTGGGACAGGGGTCCCGGGACTCAAGTCAGAGGGCTCATCTAGAAGCAGTGATGGGAAGAGAGACTCTAAATGAAATGTTTTGAACACACTTGACTTAAAAACCTTTTGATCTGACTGCTTCTAATTAAATGCTTGAAATTGTTTTTACACCAAAGTAAATAGTGCCTATGTATGAATTATCATGACTAGAATTAAACAGGTAGGTATGTGTCTTTATAACAAATAACCAGCAGATGGCACTCTGTATATGTATTATACTGAGTCTGCACACTTTTTAGGTTTTAACCTCAATTAAAAAATGTTTATTGTCTGAATGCAAAAAGGATAAGAAAAAAATTTAAATTATATATATATATATATATATATATTCAGTTAAGTAGTTTTGTCTACATATATATGTATATATACAGTATATGTGTGTGTGTGTGTGTATATAATATATGTGTGTGTACTGTGTATATTTATTATATATAAATACACACATACAGTAAATATTTAGAAAATATTTACATGTAAATATTTATATAATTTAATATATAAACAAAATTTTTCTTAAATATATACATGCGTGTCTATTTATATATACATAATTAATATACACAGTACACACACATTATGTAAACAAATACTTTTATTTTGAATGCGATTAATCGCGATTAATCATTTGACAGCACTAATATATATATATATATATACACACACACACATACGTGTATATATATATACACACAGTGCATTCAGAAAGTATTCAGACCCCCTTCACTTTTTTCAATTTTGTTATGTTGCAGCCTGATACTACAATTGTTTAAATTCTTTTTTTTCTCATTAATCTACACTATCTACCTCATAATGACATAGTGTAAACAGAATTTTAGAAATGTCTGTAAATTTATTAAAAAGAAAACTTAAATACTCCGAACTTAGTCGAAGCACCTTTGGCAGCAATTACAGCCTCAAGTTTTTTTTGAGTATGACGCAACAAGCTTTGCACACCTGGATTGGGGGATTTTCTGCCATTCTTCTTTGCAAATCCTCTCAAGCTCAGTCAGGTTGGACGGGGCCGTCGGTGGACAGCCATATATACACACAGTGCATTCAGAAAGTATTCAGACCCCCTTCACTTTTTTCAATTTTGTTATGTTGCAGCCTGATACTACAATTGTTTAAATTCTTTTTTTTCTCATTAATCTACACTATCTACCTCATAATGACATAGTGTAAACAGAATTTTAGAAATGTCTGTAAATTTATTAAAAAGAAAACTTAAATACTCCGAACTTAGTCGAAGCACCTTTGGCAGCAATTACAGCCTCAAGTTTTTTTTGAGTATGACGCAACAAGCTTTGCACACCTGGATTGGGGGATTTTCTGCCATTCTTCTTTGCAAATCCTCTCAAGCTCAGTCAGGTTGGACGGGGCCGTCGGTGGACAGCCATTTTCAGGTCTCTCCAGAGATGTTCGATAGGGTTCAAGTCAGGGTTCTGGCTGGGCCACTCTAGGACATTCACAGAGTTGTCTCTAAGCCACTCCTGTGTTGCCTTGGCTGTGAGCTTAGGGTCATTGTCATGTTGGAAGGTGAACCTTCGGCCCAGTCTGAGGTCCAGAGCGCTGTGGAACAGGTTTTCATTGAGGATATCTCTGTACTTTGCTCAATTCAGCTTTTCCTCAACCCTGACCAGTCTCTCAGTCCCTGCTGCTGAGAAACACCCCGACAGCATGAGGCTGCTGCCAGCACACTTTATTTTTGGGATGCTACTCTGTAGGTGATGAGCAGAGCTGGTTTCCTTCAAACATGATGCTTAGAATTGAGGTTCATCAGACCAGAGAATCTTGTTTCTCAGAGTCTGAGGGTCCTTTAGGTGCTGTTTTGCAAATTCCAAATGTGTTTTCATGTGTCTTCACTGAGGAAAGGATTGAGTTTGGCCACACCTCCATAAAGCCCAGATCGGTGGAGTGTTGCAGTGTTGTTTGTCCTTCTGAAGGTTTCTCCCATCTGCAAATATGATCATGGATCTCAACTAGAATGACAGTCAAGTTCAGGTTCTTGGTCACCAGTCTAGACAAGGCCCTTCTCCATCAATTGCTCAGTTTGGCTGGGCGACCAGCTCTTGAAAGAGTCCTGGTTGTGCCAAACGCCTTCCATTTGAGAATTATGGAAGCCACTGTGCTCTTGGGAACCTTCAGTGCAGCAGAAATTTTTTGTAGCCTTCCCCAGATCTGTGCCTCGATACAATCCTGTCTCTGAGCTCTGCAGGCTGTTCCTTTGACTTCATGGCTTGGTTTTCGCTCTGATATGCATTTTGAGATGTGAGGCATTTTTATAGAGAGGTGTGTGCCTTTCCAAATCATGTGCAATCAATTTAATTTACCACAGGTGGACTCCAATCAAGGTGTAGAAACATCTCGGCAATGATCAAGAGAAATGGGAGGCACCTGAGCTAAATTTCAAGCATTGTTGCAAAGGGTCTGAATACTTATGTAAATGTGTTATTTAATTTTTTTCTTTTTAATAAATGTACACACATTTCTAAAATTCTGTTTTCACTTTGTCATTATGAGGTACGGAGTGTAGATTAATGAGAAAAAAAATGATTTTAAACAATTGTAGTATCAGGCTGCAACATAACAAAATTGAAAAAA
>NW_015505413.1:606824-612830 GCF_001515645.1 Sinocyclocheilus grahami
TTTGAGAATTATGGAAGCCACTGTGCTCTTGGGAACCTTCAGTGCAGCAGAAATTTTTTGTAGCCTTCCCCAGATCTGTGCCTCGATACAATCCTGTCTCTGAGCTCTGCAGGCTGTTCCTTTGACTTCATGGCTTGGTTTTCGCTCTGATATGCATTTTGAGATGTGAGGCATTTTTATAGAGAGGTGTGTGCCTTTCCAAATCATGTGCAATCAATTTAATTTACCACAGGTGGACTCCAATCAAGGTGTAGAAACATCTCGGCAATGATCAAGAGAAATGGGAGGCACCTGAGCTAAATTTCAAGTATTGTTGCAAAGGGTCTGAATACTTATGTAAATGTGTTATTTAATTTTTTTCTTTTTAATAAATGTACACACATTTCTAAAATTCTGTTTTCACTTTGTCATTATGAGGTACGGAGTGTAGATTAATGAGAAAAAAAATGATTTTAAACAATTGTAGTATCAGGCTGCAACATAACAAAATTGAAAAAAAGGTATATATATATATATATATATACACACACACACACACACACAGGAAACAGCATGATTTATTTTTATTTTTTTACCCCTGTAAGATCTCTCATTGAGTTCACTCTCCTGAGCTCCCTGAACAGGCAGCACTATCTGAAGTTTAGGGGGTATTGGGCCGGACCGCGGTGGCACAGCTGTAGTGGGATAGCCATGGTCGGCCCCTCCCAGATGGTCCAGGCCGCCCACCAGTTCAGTTACTGAAGGGTCCATTAGCACATCTTCCAGCTCCTGCTGTAACTGCTGCTCACTGCCGTTGCCCACGATCTGAACACACACACACACACACACATCAGTACGGTCATTTAATGACTCATGTGAGTCACTTACATTTATAGACCCAAGATGATGAACAAGCAAAGGACTGGACAGTATCGGACCATAGAGTTAAGTTAGGGAAAATGGCATATTCTATAAAAAAGGCTCAAAAAACCTTTGAGGGACAGACATAGAGTACAATCAATATGCTGTTGTGCTGTCTTAAAGTGGAAGTGAAGCAGTCAGTTAAGTTAACATTATTTAGTAAAGTGATTTCCACTTTGATTAAAAAATATATAACAAACATAATTAATGTAACCATTTTAAAGAAAAAAGGATGTTTTGTTATAGGTTTTAGAGCAAGGGCGCCGCCATCTTGCAGTACCACCGCGTGTGACGTCACAGGGTTGGTTCGCTCCAATGGCCAGTGAAGTAATAGAAGCATTTCTTTACATTTTGAACACACAGATGTTATTTTAACACACAAATAATTTGGTTTTCACCCTAATTTGGATGAATATTCAACATCAAACTGTCTATATGCTAAGTTTTGATCGTGGTATCCCAAACATTGTTTTCATAATGCCAGGCGCAAGGTGATGTAACCAGACAATGCTTCATCATTCATGTCGCATTTTATTGTTATGTCAGACCATTAAGACATATGCATTACATTGACTGGCTCACCAGTTGTATGTATCATATTTTATGTTCACCTACGAATACAATTAGCTTTCCTGCTGTTAACAGGACGTAGTGTTTAACTAATCACCTAACTTTATCTGAACAATCGGACCAGTGCTGCTTCCTCAATAAAGTTTATCATTCTCAAAATTCTAAATTCACTTTTACATGTTGTTTGAACTGAAATGTGTCTTAGCAGTGTGTGTGTACACAACCACCCTATAATGAGAAAAATCCATCCAGTGTTTTTTTTTTTTAATCTCAATAAATCATGACCAGTGTCTCAGATCAAGCCGTTCTCAGATTCCTGGATGTGTGATGTCACACATACACAGGCCACTCCCACGATTGTTGATTGACACTGGTGTTTTGCCTTAGATCTGCCCTGAGTGAGCTGTCATCAGTCCACCATTGTTTCGACACAGGAGCAGTTGTAGACAAGAATGAATCCTAAGCGATTGAGGTGTTTTGTTGTTGGATGTAATAATGAACATAGCAGTCATCATTTACTCCTGACATCTGAGCCGCTGAAGACGTAGTGGATTACGTTTGTTTTTGAAGGGAATGCACCCCCGATCTACCTAAATGCGTCTATGTTTGCGCGAATCATTCGTGATCCAGCTTCACCTACAGAAGAAGTGAGTATAAGGTTTTTTTATTAATCTTTGCAAATCGCCTTTCCAAATAATGTGCTAGTTAGCAAGTTCCGTGGCTAAAGTTTACAGCCTCATAAGAAACGACTCGTCACCGCACAGAAGAAAGGGGCGGGGTAAGCGAGCTCATTAGCATTTAAAGGGACACGCACTGAAACGAGTCGCTGTGAACCGAGCTGTTTTTGACAAGGTAAAAAGGGTGTTGTTTTACACTAGGGCTGAAACGATTCCTCAAGTAACTCGATTACAAAAAATCATCGAGGCAAATTTTTTACTGTAACTACACAGGGAACACTGTTTCCCCACAGTCCATTATTACTGACGCACAACCTGATAAAAGGCTGGACATATTTAAGACCGTAAATCAATATGGTGGCTAGTTATGATGTCCCTAAGTTAGCTATGTTTTGTGAAAGACTAAGCACCATTCATGTTGATTGTCTCATTCTCTCTCTGTGACACACACACACAGACACACTCCCCATACAGTTATGCATAAAAATACCACAGTAAGAAAGTTAGTCAATATCACAAGAAGAGTGCCAGTTTTCACCTCTAAAAATCAGCATGCTTACAGATAGGGATGGGTATCATTAAGGTTTTAACAGTATTACTACTCTTATCGATACTGCTTATCGGTTTGGTACTTTAACGGTATTCTTATCGGTACTTTTTGTTTTATATATATATGACAAATTAAGAGCTGAATTAACATTGCTTTATATTCTGAAATGTAAAATAAACATTTAATGAAATGAATATAAAACATCAATTTGTAAATGCACCAGCGTGCAGGCATTTTTAGTGTTTTATACATAAGATACAGTAAGAACATGAACAAAGAAACAAAGTAAAACAAACTGACAAATATAATAAAACAAATATACAAATGAAATGAAATAAACAGTGCTGTCATTTTACCATGAAGTTCTACTAACATTACTGTTCAGGTAAGTAATAGCCTACAAAATAAATCTAAAAGTAATGTAAATGAACACTGCATAGTTCTCAGTGTATGTATTGATAGATTAATGCTTATTAAAGCTATAACGTTATTCAGATTAAGAGCAGATTTGCATTTTGATGGCCCAAGCGCCAGTCTGTCACTTTAAGACAATATATTGCCACACATCGGATTTTCTCCCAGCTGTTCTCCTCCACTTAAGACATAAACTGTGTTTAAGTAAATACTCTCCAAGCCGGCCATTTTGACATATTTTGTGTGTATTTGATCATTTGGACATGCGCCCGAAGCTCAAAGTGTAATTGGTTTGTCCGTTGTGGAGCGCGCCACGCTGTTTTTGCGCTATTTCGCCAACAAAAATAATTCTAAGCACAGCCACAGCACTGTTTTGCGTCTCTGAGCAACATGACGGTGCTTCATTCCTGAATGAATCAACCATTTAAATGATTCGGTTTAATCGCAATGACTCACTTATTAACAGTGACTTGCTGCCACCTACTGGCGGTTTTAATTTCACATTTAAAGTATCTTTTCATTTTTTAAATAATAGTAAATATCAGTATTCAATGTTTTATGTTTAAAATAACAAAATATTATTTATGCATTTGTAACTGCAGGTTAAATGCATTCATGTCCCTCTGAGCTGAATTAAACAGTGTGTAAATAGGCCTACATCTAAATGTCTCTTCAGATGCAGCTTCTGTGTTTCCTCTGCGTTGCAAAGATGAATTTTGTTGATACTGATATCATTTGTTTGGTAACTAGCAGTCCAAATGTCTTATTCTAATTCACTGATTAAATGTAAGAATTTGATTCAAAAGATGATGCACACTTTTAGAAGAAAAAAAATGCTTTATAAAGGTAAAAAGTAGTGCTGTCAAGCAGTTAATCGCGAATAATCGCATCCAAAATAAAAGTTAAAGTTATGTTTACATAATATATGCATGCACGCTAAAAAACACTGAGTTGTTTTTTCAACCCAAATGCTGGGTTGAGACCGCGGACGTGAAAGAGAGCACGCACTTCACGTTAACATCGGACGACACCAGTGCGAGAAGCCGCCATTTTCTCAGCGTCTTCAGATGGAAGCAGGTGCGAGTGAAAGACTGTTTATGGTAAGTAAAGATTAAAAAGATTAAAAAGAAAAGAAGTAAAGATTCATTGTTTGTGAGTCCGGTACTAGTCCGGTAGTATTTTGAGATTTGATATTTCATGTAAGGCGGAAATATTCCGAAAAGAGCTTATATTGAAAAATACGAGGATGCGGATTTCGCCTTAGAAATAGTCTTAACGGTCTCTTTTACCGAACGGAAGAGGTGCTTTTAATATAACGTCAGCGAGTGTCTTATGTCATATTTACATAAGATTTTACAATATTTGTATTTTTTGAGGTGTTAAGAGAGGGTTATTAACATATTTGCATGTTAATTTGTTATCTTCTTTATCGCGATTAAATTGAATGTAGTTTCCTTAAAGGAGACAACATTATGTAATAAAGACTAACCTAATTATTTTGAGGCTGATGAAGTGATAATTGTTAAAAGTAATGTTTTGCATGTAATATTTCAAACTTGTTGAGCTTTGTGTCTTCATTGTGCCCACGCCGGGAGTTAACGACATAGAACCCTGCTTGTGTGAGGAGGTGATTTTCTCAGCTTCTTCAGAAGAGAGGGAAATACGGTTTAAGGCAAGTAAACTTCAGAATTCCATGTTAACAATTTTTTGAGAGTTAAAGAATGTTTGTTGTTTTTGTAGATGTTAAAAGCCAGAGACATAGGAGAGCGTCATTCTTTTGAGATTGATGCGAGTTATTTTTAGAAAATAAATGTTTCTGTTGTCTCCTGCCTGTTTACCTCACATTTTGATGCAACAACAGTATGATTACGTGTTAATATTTTATGTAAACCATTGATGTCCATGTTTTTCATTGCAGAACTCAAACCAACTTTGGAGTTGTCTGATTTGGAGAGTCATCATTCTTGGTCTTCCTTTCTTAAAGGAATAGTTCACACAAAAAATAATTTACTTGCCCTAGGGCTGTGCAAAAAATTTAGTGCAAGCTACACAAAATCGCGTTCATAATCGGCAATGAATCACCTGCGATTTTGAATGCGATTTTGTGTAGCTTGTCAGTGAACTACGGCTCTGTAGTAAATGCCGCTCCATCTGAAAGCACGTGCTGGAGATTTACTACTAATCACAGGAGCTTTACTGCTTTACTGACGAGATGCGCAGGAAAATCGCATTTGATTTTTTGCACAGCCCTAACTTGCCCTCATGTCATTCCAAACCTATAAGACTTTTGTCTATCTTTAGAACACAAATGAAGATATTTTTAATTTTCTCTCATAATTTTTTGTTAATCCACTGAAAATCTAGATAATCAGTATTTTCGAAAATACAGAGTTATTGTAGAAGCAATCCATGCCAATATTTATATGAATAAATCTTAAATTATATCATTGCGAACATGTCTGTTCAGAAGAAAATATTGGTCTCCCAGACTTGCAATGGAGGACAAAAATTACAAGAATATTAAATATATTTATTTGTGTTCCAAAAAATTAGGCCACTGATGAAGAGCAGGTGGTGACTGGGATGAATGCTGGTCAAAGAGGAGAATGTCCTTTCTCCCAAACTGATGCAACAGTGGTTTTAAAGGAGGAGGCTGCCCTGGATAATGTAAAAGATGTCACATGCATTTGCTGTGCTGATGGGGCTTCTTCATGACTACATCAATTATGCTAAAGAGATCATGAAAATTGGCAGCGATGCCTGATCTGTATTCATGGACTATGAAACAAACTGTAAGTATATAATTTGTAAAAAAGAAAATGTTAAATGCTTGTTCTGTGTTGTTGTTTTGTAGAAATGGAGTTTACACTCTGTCATTCATACACATGCTCACAT
>NW_015505413.1:612840-630857 GCF_001515645.1 Sinocyclocheilus grahami
GCGTGCTGAAGCTCCTCCGTGTGGGCGCGATCTCGCTTCTGAATTATGAATAGCAAAAATGCATCGTAGACAAATGTTTGAAAAACAGCTGGCAACTCTGGTGAGATAGAATTCGCAAGACAATGTATATATAGCAATAATAAATATATGTGTGTTTTATTAATTTCTCCAGTACCGCTAGCAGAACCGTTAACGTCAGAGCTTATCGATACTCCGGTCTTTCATAATTTAGCCCCGGTACCGATTAAATACCGAGTTTCGGTACCCATCCCTAATTACAGATGTGATACTGATTTTATGCAAAAATTCAATAAACAAGTTAATATTAAGAGACTTACGTTTTAAACACTATATTGCCTGTTTTTGCGCTATTTCGCCAACAAAAATAATTCTAAGCACAGCCACAGCACTCTTTTGCGTCTCTGAGCAACATGACGGAGCATCATTCCTGAATGAATCAACCATTTAAATGATTCGGTTTAATCGCAATGACTCACTTATTAACAGTGACTTGCTGCCACCTACTGGCGGTTTTAATTTCACATTTAAAGTATCTTTTCATTTTTTAAATAATAGTAAATATCAGTATTCAATGTTTTATGTTTAAAATAACAAAATATTATTCATGTATATGTAACTGCAGGTTAAATGTATTCATGTCTGAGCTGAATTAAATAGTGTGTAAATAGGCCTACATCTAAATGTCTCTTCAGATGCAGCTTCTGTGTTTCCTCTGTGTTGTATATAATTTGTAAAAAAGAAAATGTTAAATGCTTGTTCTGTGTTGTTGTTTTGTAGAAATGGAGTTTACACTCTGTCATTCATACACATGCTCACATTCTTTCACACTTATGTTTCTGCTAAATGTTATAATATCAGTGTTAATGTTGTGGTTTATTTACTGTCATGCCAGAATAGTTTGTAAAGAACTTAAAGGTCCCCTGAAATGCTTAGAAACACGCAGCGTTACTCTATGTGTTGACGTCATTTTAACTGAAACCGGAAGACAGGGCGGGACATATCAAGCAGCCCCGCCCCTTTTTAAAATAACCAATAGCGTTCGTTTATATCACAGCTTGGGCTAGAGCCGTTCAGAGCCGTTGAGCACCGTAAAGCCACATTTGACAGGGTATGCCAGCCACAATCTCATCCATATTGCTATAAAATATAGCATTCTGTGTAGAATTCAAATAGCTCCGATACATTTTGTGGTCTGCGCCGACTCGCGCATGTGATCCGCTCCGTGCTATCGTGTCTCTGGACCGGAGCAGAGTGTGTGTGCGGTGCGGTGGTTAGCGTGACACAGCGCCAAACCAGACTTATTTTTTTCCTCAATGGAAAGCATATTTACACTGTTTGAATCGTTCCCTGTCCGCTATATAGTGCACTACGTGCCATTCAATGTACAGAAAATACTAATTCTGTGGACAAGTCTATTTTATAGTGTAGGGGGCGGGGCTTCGGATTCTAGAGAGCATTTGATTGGACAGAAAGTTTGATGAGAAGCTGAAGTACGATGTGACGTCAAAAAAATCGTTGAGCCGTTTTGGCGGAAGTGACGAATTGCAAGCTTTGAGTGCTTATATCTTCTAAATGCTAATTTTGTCACTGTTTTGGAGCACACTGCCTTATAGATCAGGGGTTTTCAACCCGTGGGGCGCCAGCTCCAGTCAAGGGGGGCGCGAGCATCAGTTAATTCAGAGACGTTCCCTTGAGACTTTATGAATACGAGTTCACAAATCTTTAGCCATCCACTAGGGGGCAATCTGACTCCCACTGCTAGTCGACAGTTAGGGTTGGGTTGTTGGATGTTGGGGAGGCGCGAGTGATATTAGACCAACTTACGGGGGCGCAGGTCCTAAAAGGTTGAAAACCCCTGTTATAGATAACCTTAAGTCTAACATATTGATACTAATACCCAAAACTATTTATTTTGATTTCATTAACTATTAACTAATTGTGCAACTATTGTATAATAGCGTTTTTGTATAATATTTTTATACAATATATAAAATTTACCAAAAAAGTCAAATTTGATCTTAAGTTATATTCAACAAATGTTCAATGCTTAATTTATAAACTCTGTAGCTGTTAATGCCATACTTTTCTGCATTTCTTCTTACATGCATGTTACTTTTGACTGTTTTCTCTTGTTTTACATAATTATTTACCTTTTGATAGTCATTCTGTGTGTGTAAAAGTGATTTTAAAATGAACAAGATTTGTAGGTTTAATGTCTAGCTCGATTTGGGTTAATTTTAGCCTAGCAGTGTAGTAATTTAGACACAGAATATGAAGGATATCAAAAACAAGTTGTACACACACACACACACACACACACCAGTACGTAGAGAGACATTTAAGAGGGTTTATTCACCAATAACTCTAATTTCATGTTGCAGAAAAATGTGTTCAGAAATTGTGTATGGACTCTTGTTCTTGTTCCAAGTTACCTTCCTGTCCACTGATTTTTGCCTCTTACAAAATATTTTTATATTTCTTGATTTATGCCTTAGTTTTAGGTTGTAATGTTTACCTTTTTTTAAAGTAATGTAAAATTGATTTTTGTATTTTTATTTATTTTATATTTATATTTTTATTTAATTAATTTTTATTTTGCCATACTTTTCTGCATTTCTTCTTACATGCATGTTACTTTTGACTGTTTTCTCTTGTTTTACATAATTATTTACCTTTTGATAGTCATTCTGTGTGTGTAAAAGTGATTTTAAAATGAACAAGATTTGTAGGTTTAATGTCTAGCTCGATTTGGGTTAATTTTAGCCTAGCAGTGTAGTAATTTAGACACAGAATATGAAGGATATCAAAAACAAGTTGTACACACACACACACACACACACACCAGTACGTAGAGAGACATTTAAGAGGGTTTATTCACCAATAACTCTAATTTCATGTTGCAGAAAAATGTGTTCAGAAATTGTGTATGGACTCTTGTTCTTGTTTTTTATATTTATATTTTTATTTAATTAATTTTTATTTATATTGATATATTTGTATTTGCATTTTGAATGTAATTTTGCAATTAAATGTATTAAATGGGTTTAGGTTTCACGGTTATTAATGTATGCAATTTCAGCAATAAAAATTTACATTTTTCTAAAAATGAAACAAATTAGTTGTTTATTTTAAGAGACCTATCTTATTTCTCTTGTATATTAAGTATTAGTATTGCTCTTTAATAAAGAAAAATTACTTTTTATCTGAATCCTCGATTAATCGATGGAATAATCGGTAGAATACTCAATTACTAAAATAATCGATAGCTGCAGCTTTATTTTACACTACAATTGAGAAATTTTAACCAAAGTATGTTATCGACTTTTTATTATGACTCTAAAGAATCATATCAACTTGTGGAAAATGGGCATCCGATGACCCCTTTAAGGCTGGAATACACTACACGACTTTTAAAAACTGAACAGATTTTTAAAACACTAGGCATCATACACTTACCAACTTTGTAAATAGTGACAAAGAAAAACTCATATTCTACACAACTAAGTAGGGCTGGAGGATTAATCGAAAAGAAAACGAAACCAAAATTCAGAACTTCTAACCAACATAATTTTCCCATGTCGGTTATTTCTGTTTTCTTTTAATCCTATTAATACTTTCCCCTTAAAAACATACTACCACTTGTGTAGTCGGCGCTATACGGACGTGACCGTTGCACTTGCGTGTTTTGCAGCGTCTCGCACGTGAGTAAACATACTCACGCTCTTACATTATGATGAAAATTACAGGCCTCTCTCATCTTTTTAAGTGGGAGAACTTGCACAATTGGTGGCTGACTAAATACTTTTTTTCCCCACTGTATGTATACATATCTATGCACTCATCAATGTCAGTTCTAAAACAGTGGTCCAATCAGAAGACCCCGGAGGCGGGTCAAGCGTTGCAAGCTTTTGGTTACAGTAGCAGGTTGACATGGCAACTTTTGTATTTGACAGCACCTTGGCAGAGTAGGCATTCTGCGCTGCACTTTATTTTTCAAAACCATTCCTGAGCGCTGCTTCTCGCGGTTTTAGACACAAAGACAAGATCACTGAGATGCTTCCCTGCTCTTTCTCTTAATCAGCAGTGTTCTATTTACATTCTTTCTTTTATTAAAACATTTGTTTACAGGAGATGCAAGTTTTTTTTTCTACTTTCCACATTTCATGATTTAAAATAATATTCATTTACAATAGATACAAGTTATTTTCTACTTTTCGCATGACAATATTTAAAATGTATTTTGTTTGCAAGAGATGGTGGTTATTTTCTACTTTTGACATGGCAATATTCATTCATTTTGTTTCCAAAAATGAAAGTTATTTTCTTTTCTTTTTTTAGGAAACTTGCTTTTTACAATTAAACTGAAATGTGACTTTTTCATAAGACGTCTTCATTTCAAGCAATCTTTGATTTTTTTAATTGTTCAAAATATTCAACAAATACCCATAAATAGTTTGTTTCCTTCAATTATTTTAAAATCACAAAAATAAGAAATGTACTCTTTCATTAGAAAACAAATCCCACCTTTAAAGGGGTCATATGATGCTTTTTTAAAGATCATTAGATCATTATTTTGTGTATTTGGTGTAACAGAATATGTTGACATGCTTTAATGTTCGAAAAACACATTATTTTTCAAATACTGTACATTATTGTAGGTCCTCTATGCCCCGCCTCTCTCAAACGCTTCGTTTTCTACAAAGTCCCTCCTTCCGACAAGCGCAGTCTGCTCTGATTGGCCAGCTGACCCAGTGCATTGTGATTGGCCCAACACCGCATCTCTCTCTCTCGCGCACGCTCTCTCTCTCTCTCGCTCTCTCTCTCGCGCTCTCTCTCTCTCTCTCACACTCTCTCTCTCTCGCTTACTCTCTCTCTCGCTCACTCTCTCGCACACACACACGATGCGCAAAACTCCGCATTTGAACAGTCAATAGCAAATACTTAAACTAATAACAAAACAGTAGCTGATTCAGAAGCGCCAGATTGTCATAGCAAAGTCAGAATGACCTCCTCTCCTAGGTTCACGAAACAGTCGTCCATAAAATGCATTGCTGTTCTGTTGTAAGTAATCTTAAAGATTCCTAAATGCATCTACTTCCGGAAGGCCAAATAAAGTGCTTTTGCTTTCGCCTAGAAACGCACAGCGTCTCTCTGACATGGCTGCTTCAACACTAACTGCGGTTACTGAAACCACGCCTTCTTTCTTTGCGTGCACATTTGGACGGCATTATGCTAATATTTCCACATAGTGAGGTAGATATGTGGGGGCGTGTTAGAACGAGCCGTTTTAGGGGGGCGTGGCAGAGTCTTAACTTTGATAAAGAATATCTCTTTGGTTTTGAGACTTTAGTCTTTGCAACTTCAGGGATCTTATCTATGCACAATCAGCTTTTAACACTCCAAAGAGAAAGGAAAACTTGAAATAGCATAGTTGAGCACTTTAGCACTTTAGCAGTTGAGTAGCTATATTTATAGTACAAACCTTTAATGAACTATGAGGGCAAAAATAAAAATAGATATAAAAAATAATAATAATCGTTCAATAATCGTAATCGAGGTAAAGTGTTCAATTAATTGAGGTTTTGATTTTAGGCCATATTGCCCAGCCGTTCGGCTGAGGATCACACACTACCAGACTTTCAAGTTGTTCCGATCACAACAAACTCATGCAGAAACGTGCACCTTGCTGCTAAGAGATGCTTGACAAATGAAAACAACGTGTTCTAAAATCGTCTGAAAATATCAAACATGTTTGATCTCCTCTGACTACATGGAATCAAAGTCTGAAGCAAAAAAATCCGAAGTTAAATCCGAGAGTCCGAAATTTTGTGTTTTCTCATTTTTTCGTATTCGTCATCCTTTCCTATCAAAATGCTTGCTACGGATGCAGAAATGCAGAAAATCTAACCTGATCTAATTTTTTTATGACGGACAAAAGTTTCGTTGGCAGTGTGTAAACGTGATTGACACACCGTGAGGTCTTTTTTATTTTTTAACGTGCGAAGATTTCGGACTCAGTGTGCACTGTGCAAAAACCTTGACACTGACTTTCAGAAACTATCATCAACTTCTCTAGACTGTATATCGGCGGAATATCAGGGCAAAAAACGTGTAGTGTATTCCAGACATTAGGCGTCATTTCATAGATTGATTAATGTTGCTTAGTGGTGGCATAAATAAATTTACACAGCATTTGCACCTTTATACAATACTTTGATATTAGGGGGTGAGGTGGGTCAAAGCAGGCATAATTTAGTCTGGCTTTTAATGTGGCATTGCATCGTCACATAGAATTTTGAGCAGGCACAGAGCAGCTTTAACTTGTCTGTAACAAAAGACACCTTATGATGCATTTTTGAAGGTGAACTACTCGGCCGTGAATTATTTGGCACACCAAGCATTAGCCAAACTTGGGCCATCGTTGAATGCCTGTCAAGCTCAAGCCCTGTCCACACGAATGTGGTTATTTTTAAAACCGCAGCTTTTTCTACGCGGTTTGGCCGTTCGTCCACACGCAAACGAAGCACCAGGTCACTGAAACCGAACATTTTTGAAAACGCCTGCCAGGGTGAAGATTTTCAAAAACTCTGGTCGCAGTGTTATTGTGTAGACAGCGAAACCGGAGTTTTTGGCTTGTGACGTCAGAGCCTGCGCCGTTATCTCCGTTTACTGGAAACTTTTTCAGGCTTCTGATTGGCCAACATGGCTTTACGGTTGAGATTATATCGCCACCTGTTGGTTTGGTATGCTCTTGACAGTGCTTCATAGCATGCGTTTGCATTTTCATGTGGACAGAGATTTTTTTTTAAACGGAAGAAGGAACAAATACCTGTGTACGTGTGGACATGGCCTCAGTTATTTCTTATATGTTCCACACCACTGACTCTAGTCACACCTCTATGACGTTTTAGCAGATTGAGCATGTTGAACCGATGTCGGACAGAACGAGAAGAAAAATGAAAGCAACAAAAGCAAGCAAACAACACACAGATGGCCGTCCCAAATTTAAATCCCCATCTTACCTGAGCATTCAATATGATCAGTGTATGTTTCAGTTTTGATTTGATTCCACATCAGGAAGTTTGTAATTCAGCAGATCTGAATTTCTGATTCCTGTTATTCTTGTTATTTGATTGGCTGAATAGACAGAAGTTGTGATCTGTGTTCATTACAGCCATAAAAACAGTGACTGAAAACAAAGATGATCTCTCAACACATAGGAACTGCATACAGCGATGCCAGGAAGTTCAGTAGGAGCACACGATGAGATGCTTGACAAATGAAAACAACGTGTTCTAAAATCGTCTGAAAATATCAAACATGTTTGATCTCCTCTGACTACATGGAATCAAAGTCTGAAGCAAAAAAATCCGAAGTTAAATCCGAGAGTCCGAAATTTTGTGTTTTCTCATTTTTTCGTATTCGTCATCCTTTCCTATCAAAATGCTTGCTACGGATGCAGAAATGCAGAAAATCTAACCTGATCTAATTTTTTTATGACGGACAAAAGTTTCGTTGGCAGTGTGTAAACGTGATTGACACACCGTGAGGTCTTTTTTATTTTTTAACGTGCGAAGATTTCGGACTCAGTGTGCACTGTGCAAAAACCTTGACACTGACTTTCAGAAACTATCATCAACTTCTCTAGACTGTATATCGGCGGAATATCAGGGCAAAAAACGTGTAGTGTATTCCAGACATTAGGCGTCATTTCATAGATTGATTAATGTTGCTTAGTGGTGGCATAAATAAATTTACACAGCATCTTTATACAATACTTTGATATTAGGGGGTGAGGTGGGTCAAAGCAGGCATAATTTAGTCTGGCTTTTAATGTGGCATTGCATCGTCACATAGAATTTTGAGCAGGCACAGAGCAGCTTTAACTTGTCTGTAACAAAAGACACCTTATGATGCATTTTTGAAGGTGAACTACTCGGCCGTGAATTATTTGGCACACCAAGCATTAGCCAAACTTGGGCCATCGTTGAATGCCTGTCAAGCTCAGGCCCTGTCCACACGAATGTGGTTATTTTTAAAACCGCAGCTTTTTCTACGCGGTTTGGCCGTTCGTCCACACGCAAACGAAGCACCAGGTCACTGAAACCGAACATTTTTGAAAACGCCTGCCAGGGTGAAGATTTTCAAAAACTCTGGTCGCAGTGTTATTGTGTAGACAGCGAAACCGGAGTTTTTGGCTTGTGACGTCAGAGCCTGCGCCGTTATCTCCGTTTACTGGAAACTTTTTCAGGCTTCTGATTGGCCAACATGGCTTTACGGTTGAGATTATATCGCCACCTGTTGGTTTGGTATGCTCTTGACAGTGCTTCATAGCATGCGTTTGCATTTTCATGTGGACAGAGATTTTTTTTTAAACGGAAGAAGGAACAAATACCTGTGTACGTGTGGACATGGCCTCAGTTATTTCTTATATGTTCCACACCACTGACTCTAGTCACACCTCTATGACGTTTTAGCAGATTGAGCATGTTGAACCGATGTCGGACAGAACGAGAAGAAAAATGAAAGCAACAAAAGCAAGCAAACAACACACAGATGGCCGTCCCAAATTTAAATCCCCATCTTACCTGAGCATTCAATATGATCAGTGTATGTTTCAGTTTTGATTTGATTCCACATCAGGAAGTTTGTAATTCAGCAGATCTGAATTTCTGATTCCTGTTATTCTTGTTATTTGATTGGCTGAATAGACAGAAGTTGTGATCTGTGTTCATTACAGCCATAAAAACAGTGACTGAAAACAAAGATGATCTCTCAACACATAGGAACTGCATACAGCGATGCCAGGAAGTTCAGTAGGAGCACACGATTTGGCAGATGACCTCCACGAAAGACCTTAAAATGTGCACATCTGTCAAATGCGTTGTTTTGTTTAAAAAAACAAATAGAAAAAGTGTGACAAAAGAGCTTTAGAATACAAGCTAGAGGTACTAGCATGGACTAGGACCAAAAGGTGACTGGACTAAGATGCCTGGAATGAGGGAAACAGTAGAAGCAACAGACACAAAACAGAAGCCAATAAACACTCTCCTGAGCTCTGCACAATCACAATATCATAGTCCCGCTTATTTCCCACACTCAGCTGTTGTACAGGCCAGAGAAGCAGCCAATCAAACGGATCAGCCAATCAGACACAAGGCACAGAGACACAGTACGACCACAAAGCCACAGAGGAAGAGAGAGAGGAATAGATAGATAAAGACTGACCTTAAAGCTGACCCCTTCCTCAGAAATCACCTGTGTAACAAACAGAGTGTTTAAGAGACGCCCACAGAGCTGAGAGAATGGTAATGAATGGGTTAACTGAGAGAGCGTTCTCTACTTCATGACCGATGGACTGTGAAAGACTGACAACCAGCAGAAACATCTTCACTTTTAACTGCCACAGTAGATCATGAATTGCACTACATAATGTGACGATGCCCTCTAGTGGCAATAGCAAATGTTTATGCACATCATTATTACACAGTAATTATTTACTCACCCTCATGTCATTACAAACCCATATCTATTCTTTCTACCAAAGAACACACAAAAAAGATATTTTGAAGAATGTTCTCGCTGCTCTTTTTCATACATTTTAAGTCACTTTATTTCTTGGTACATTTTTGGTAGTTATTTTTTTGGTAAAAACATGAGAGTGGGTAAATGGTGAAATGTTCTTTTTGGTTGAACTATTCCTTTAATAAAGGAAGTGACAAAAGACGACGAGCATAATGGGAAAAAAGAGAACAAAACTTCAAAGTTGGCTGGTCCATGGCCATGATCAAATGCAAATTTGAAGGAGCAGACTTCACAAGCCAACAAAATGAACAAATCCACCAAATCAGAAAGCAAAAGGGATGAGCATACAAGAACCAAGACCACAAGATCTGAAAAGAGGCAAGACTGGAGTGGCGTGGTTGAAACCTCCATGAATGAATGAGATCTGTATGGATGCAACATCTTATTGTGGCCCACCATAATACTAAAACAGAGTGTGAACATTTGTACATAAAGCTGAAAGTGCATTTGTCAAACGTGGTACATGGACAAAGAACACACTGTAGTGCCGATACATCAAATTAGATCTGCGAAAAAAAAATCAAAGGTGATACGAACTGGACAGAAATCTCGACAGCATTCATATGGTGTGGCGTCATGTGAGAAATGGAGAAGTCAGGGCACAGGCTAAGCACAAGAACAAAACATGGAATGAGAATGTGCAGTCTGCCTGTCCTCATGACAGTGACTGTCTGAATGGATGTGAACATTTAAAATCTTATTAGCACTTTTTAACAAACTAGCTAGGTGGTGCAAACTGTAGGCTACTTGCTAATTAAATTAATGGGGTGATTTTTCAATCAGGGGAATGTTCTATCCCCACGATGATTAAAAAATCTCTTTAAATTACGATTTTCTCATTTTTAAGTTGAAATGTTTCCTATAATTTCTCTATTTTAAGCCTGCTCCCCCCCATCTAGTCTTTTAATTTCTCGTCTATTATAAATTTATGCAATGTTGTCAAAATCTGTTGCATTTTTCCAAAGAACTTCTGCCTGTCCTCATGACAGTGACTGTCTGAATGGATGTGAACATTTAAAATCTTATTAGCACTTTTTAACAAACTAGCTAGGTGGTGCAAACTGTAGGCTACTTGCTAATTAAATTAATGGGGTGATTTTTCAATCAGGGGAATGTTCTATCCCCACGATGATTAAAAAATCTCTTTAAATTACGATTTTCTCATTTTTAAGTTGAAATGTTTCCTATAATTTCTCTATTTTAAGCCTGCTCCCCCCATCTAGTCTTTTAATTTCTCGTCTATTATAAATTTATGCAATGTTGTCAAAATCTGTTGCATTTTTCCAAAGAACTTAAAAAAAAAAAAAGGTGAAAACCTTCACAAAGAATTGCTGACTGCAATACTGAAGTCATAAACATCAGTTATGATAGTTATGATTCGGAGCTAAAAAAAAACTACATCATGATCTGAGAAAAACTTTATCAGGACTTATTTAATATATTCAGTTAGTATGAGAATTTTAATTCAAAGGGAACTTTTTTTATTTTATCAGTAAATAAAATGGAAGTCATTTTACTGTTTACTATCCTGCTGTGTTAGCAAATCTAAGGCCACATCCACACAAAGCCAGAGCTTTCCCTATCCGATCTTTTTTTTATCTCGTCTCAAGAAATATCTGCGTATACACGAAACCGACACAAAACGATGTAGTACAGATGCCAGACCAGCATGTGGCGCTGTAATTCTGCCACAGATACACTAAAAACGGAGAAGACTTGGACTATGCGCATAAACCTTTAGCGCTGTATACAAACGAACATGGAACAATACATTTATTAATCTGTGTTAATGTTAGCTAATAAAAAGACAATCGTTCGGTGTTTGTTCATGTTGTTGTTGTTGTTGTTGCTGTTACGTGACGTAGCGGTGTCTGACTAGGGGCGAGACGTGGGGTGATGACATTATCGTTTCACAAAATATATGGATTGGCTGTCCACACGAAAATGCAAAGGTGTCGTTTTCAGATTTATCCACTCTGGGACCCGGTTTCAAAAAATAGCAGTTTCACGCTCCCAAAATGTCAGATACGTCTGGACGAAACGCCAATACGATACAACATTTTTACATATACAGCTAAACGCGTCTCTGTGTGGACGGGGCCTAAGATGTATCTTACGTCTCTCATTATATTACAATCTAGGGCTACACAAAATCTAATTATGATTTTTCTAATAAAAATGTGGTTACAATTTAAAATGTGATTTAAAAAGAAAAAAAAAACAGGTTTGTAGGGCTGCACGATTTGACCAAAATGTTGTGATAATAATAATAATAAAAATATATATAAAAATGGCTAAATAAAAAAATACAACTATTGTATAAAAAAATTTAAATCTGTTAATTTAATAATAATTTCATTTTACATTGCAATTGCAAAATTACAATATTACAATTTACTTCTTTATTCATTTTCAAATGTTAAACCATCAAACGTTTCTTTTGACAGAGGGATCCCTTAAAATGTTGTGCTTCTCGTAACGAGTTTGTTTGTTTGTTTGCGTTTATCACCATGCCAGCTTCGGTGGCTATTTCATGGCGAGAAAAATTAATAGCTAAATTATATCGGGTTTTTCCTATTTATTTTCGCAGAAGACATTTGGCAAAGGTTGCGTTCCCAAATTAAATAAGCCCTTAATTGAAGAATCCCCCATCTATAGTTCACGAGTAGAATTTCTCCCTATACGTTTTCTGTCTACTCTTACCTTCAGTCCTGTCTTTTCATCATCGCTACCATTATTAGCGGAGGGGGTCTCGTCCTCCAGGCGGGACACCAGGACAAAGTCCTCACTGTTGAGGGTGGACACAGAGTCGGAGGACACGCTAATTTTCCCCACCGAGGCCTTGTCATCCATGACTGCTAAATCAAGCCAGATGCGCTCATGAATGGCAGTTTAATGAGCAAAATTACCTGGAAAACAAAGAGATGAAAAAACAATGAGGAAAGGAAAAAAAAAACATGAGAGGAGCTTGCACGCCCATGCTTATTTTGAATGCATCCTTTGTGAACTGCAAATATAGTTTGTGGTTCTTTACGAAGCAAGTTTCAATCAACTGTCCTACAAGTGACAGCATTTACATGCAAAGCTATTTATGGGCACATGGTGTCTGCAGAGCAAAATAAAATACAAAACTTCGACAGAAGTGCTGGCTAAAGAGGCAGAGATGTGTGTGGAAGTATACTGTAAAATTATAATAAAGAAATGGCAGGTAAATGGAAATGTATTACCAGGTACTCATATTGTAGGCATACATCAAGGGTCAAAAACTAACAGTCACTAACCAAACAGTAAGAAAATAAAATCACAGAGTTACCTGTTAACTTTATTAGAAACTGCAGTGTAAAAGTCCAATTTGTAGGTGATATGTATGATAAAAAAAAAATTAAATTTAAATTAAAAAGACATCCAAACTGCATTATATTTTGAGTTTTTTTATACATATATATATATATAATATTTTGAATTAGTTTTCATTTTGTTTTCATTTTTTATTTAAAGTTTAAGTTTAATCATGTCTCAAGTTTGAATTTATGTGCCTTATATATAAATATATAAATATTTATATTTAGCTTTATTTTTATTTGAGTTTGGTCATTTTAGTCTGTCAACTTTTATTTTATTATGCTTAATTGATTACATTTAGTTACCACAGCAAAATGTTTAGGTTTTACCATTTTTTGTGTGTTTTTTATCTAATAATTATACTGTATTTTTATTTCAGCTTCATTTCAGTTGTGGAATTTGAATAGTTTTAGGCCATTCCAAACATTGGGGGTGGGGGGCATATCATAAATAGCCAGTCAGCTTTAGGTATGTCACAGCCATGAGATTTGCTATTGTTATTGTTAGTCTGATATACACGAACCATCAATATTTCTGATCTGGTTTCCCGAAAAACATAAAAAAATATATAAATGTGCATATCTGCTAAAAGCTTATTTAGTCAATACAGTACAATACTAAAAATAGGCTTCATTTTCTTTTCTTTTTGATTGAGGTCTAAAATATGACAACATGGTACATTAATATCCAAATGCCTATCTATTCTAGCTCTGTATCATTGTGTGGTGCATTTATGCAATGTTAATGTATGATGGAAATGGGCCTGGCTCTGTTCTACAGCAGCCAATTGTACACAACATGCAAAAATCTATTTTATCTCCACGGCAACAGTCAAACGAAAACCAAAGTTGGTGCTGCTGTGGATTGTAAACTGTGCTGCCCGCACTGTACTGCCAAGTGCTGTTTACATTACCATGCACATGACCGGGTATAACAACACTGTTCAGATTGACCTTATCCTTATGCAAACTGATCAATTATTTTTAATCCAATGAAAGAGAAGCAAACTTAATTCTATTGCAACAGAAAAGAAAGCTGAAGAACGAATTATAGTTGTGTTTATGAGAGCTGTAAGTTACCTGCGTGTATCTGGACAGGCTGAGAGGGTTTGGCAGAGGGTCAGCACTGAACTATATTTGGATACGGGAGGGAAATAATGGGACTGTACAGGTCCAGACATGAAAACACTAACAAAAGCAGCTGCGCCATTTCACTCTACTGATTTCTTCTGCAGATCCCTAGAGGAAGTGTCGAAGAATGACCAGAACCTGTGTGTGATTTACACAAACACACACACGCACAATGTGCTCCAATGTGTTACAATCCCAGAAGTCCTGTACAAAGAGGATGTTGATACAATGAACTCAAGTCACAACAGACAAATGTTGTAAGATCTGCAGACAAGAGTCAGTTTCAATCAGTCTAATATTTATTCTAATGATTTTATTCTCAAGCATTTCTTATCAATGATGTAGTGTTGTCAAAAGACCCGGTACTTCGGTACCAAGTCGGTATTAAAAAAAATGAAAACGTTATGGTACCAGGTTTTTTTAAGTACCGGTGATACCGAGTACCCGGTCAACCCGGTTCTTGATGCGCTATCCGAAAGGTGCGCAGATGCGCTCTCTTCATAAAAGCACTGAGACGTGGCGACATCAACACGAGGAAACACACCTAACTAACAAAACACTTTAAAGACAGACACCCGGATCAAATGAAAGAGTTCAAGCAGGTAAGTTTCATTTACATTTTTTATATTTAGATCTTCTGAGTGTTTCCCATACATTGATTTATTTGTGGCGGCCCACCAGAATATCAAAACTGACCGCCACAAATAGATTTTCCATTTGACTTCGATTAATAAACATGAGCACTGCGCGTGTCAAAGTCGAAACCCGGTCACTGTATTTCTGAAGGAAACCGACTGTCTTTAGAAAATTATGGATGTCATTTTCATTTCATCTTGCCTGTAATGCCTGATAAACCAGCGTTTGTGAGCGCAGCGCTTATTTGATTACAGCTGTTAATGGGGAAACCTCTATCTCTCCCGCTCTACAAGCGCCTCCTGCTGGCAGAGAATGAATTTGCATATACAGTATATGCCACCACAAATAGAGTGCAAGTCTGTGGGAACCAAAGGCTGTGCACCAAAGCTTTTCAAAAGAATACTGGCTGATACTGCTAATAAATGATGCAATCTATTGTTTAAGTTGGATGTGGAAAAATAAAAATGTCATCCGTTCTATGCAGGGAACTTTTTGACCACACCTGTTTAGGCAGTTTACTATGTAGGAAACTACAGGGATCCATCCATTTTACTTCAATCAAAGTCAAAGAAAGCCACCAGGCTGTCACCACACAATGCAAGGCAAATATTAGCATTTTGTAATTCTTGCCCAGCCTGGATAAATTAAACTAACTGAAACAAACCATGTGATCAGCTTTGACTTGCTCAAACTGCAGAATATTGCAAAACAGTTTGACTGACTCAACATGCATTTGCATGTCACAGATGTTTGTTTTTGCCGTTTTATTATTGGCTCTCTTGATTCCTAGTCACTACCAACTTCTGCAAACAGAAATGAAACTGAGACTGGTGGGAATCACAGATGACACCTATCTACACAACATTTTAGGCAAGCTACTGATGTGGTCACCACACACTCTCATTATATGGAAAAGAGCAGCTTGGTCATTCTGCTAAATAACTTCTTTTGTAGTGGGTAAATGATGACAGTGTTTTTACTTTTGGGTGAACTATCCCTTTACACAAACGGTAGCAGGAGAGACGTGTGTTGCTTCACAGGTCAGTGGGTTCAGGCTGCTGGGATACAGTGAGAGAGGATGTTGAATGGCAGGTTGTTCCTTTGCGAATGAGCTTTGGTTTTCCTGACTGGCATATTGTGCTCTGTCCTAATGGAGACCAGGCTCAGCGCTACACCCTGGGGAGCAATGACCAGAAACCAGCGGTACACAGGCCTCACAGAGCTCTGACAATGAGCCGTGTGTATTGTGCTACTGGTTTAAGATAGAGGAGTGGCTCCTCACACAGACTAATGGTCAGACGACTGACTTCTTAGCCTTTTTCACAGATATCCACATGGATTCGCATGGAATAGACACACAAGATGCTCCCTCACACTAACGCTCTGTTCTTGCGCTGTTATAATGGATGCCTTGTCAGCATTTTTCTTCTATCTCTCTCTCTCTGCCTCAGGACGCAAAGGCCAAACAGTGTTTCCCCTAGGTTAACGGCTTATTTTTCTGGACTCCTTTTCAATGGTTAAATTACATTTTATTAATCAAAAAGCATGTCTAATTAATTAAAATCATGAAACTTAAACAATTTAACATCAATTTATTAAAAGTTTAACAAATATTACATGTTTAGGGCCCTATGAAATGTTTTAGCATGTCTAATTATTTGAAAGCATAAAAACAAGTTTCATTTATTCTTACAACAGCCTTGTGATTTTTTGCTCAGAAATTCTGTGTTGTGTATTTACATTTTTTTAAGGCATAAAACATTCCTTTAATCTATCTTTTAAGTAATGAAAATTAAACAAATTGTATTTTTTGGAAAATAAAGGTCATTTAACATTACAATTAAAACATTGAATAAATATTGTATGATTATACCTTAAAAATAAGGTTTTAATCATTTTAGTAGTAGTAGTAGCCTGTTACGTACATTCTACTGAACAATAGTAATATATTTCTGCCAATGCCTTCAAGTTAAACCGAACTTTTATTTTGACGGGTTGCCGTGAATACCTTTACATTTCTGTGTGTATATGATATGATGATAGTTTTACTCAAATGAAACGGTCAAATGCACATGAAGTGACTCTCAGAGCAGTTCTGGAAATGTTGTTCATGTATTTATGTCCTCATTTAGTGAGACGGCAGACGCTAAAATCACCGGAAGCGTCACGTGCGCTTCAGTACGAGTGGCAAACGAGTGTGTGTGTGAGTGCGTGCGCGCAGCAGCGCGTGCATCGGGCGGAACTCCGCTGTGCGTGATACAGACAGCTCGACCATAACGTAGAGACCGAAATGACATGCCGTCGTGTAAATAAGATAAAAACATAAGGCTATTTAGTGGGCCGCCCCCCTAATATACGCTGCCAAATGAGGAGCGAAACACAAGATGATGTTTTAGGCTCTCTTGTGGAAAAACAAAAAGGAAAAAGATAAGAGGAGGAGAGAGACAGACAAACTGAGGCAGAGAGAGACAGGCAGACTGAGGAAGAGAGTAAGACAGGCAGAATTAAGTAGAGAGAAAGAAAGGCAGACTGAAGCAGAGAGAGACAGGCAAGCTAAGGCAACCAAACAGAGATAGACAGGTAGACTGAGGCAGAGACAGGTGGACTGAGACACAGAGAGAGACAAACGGATTAAGGCAATGAGAGAAAGACAGGCAGACTGAGGCAGAGAGTAAGACAGGTCAATTGAAGTAGACAGAAAGAGAGGTATGCTGAAGTAGAGAGAAAGACAGGCAGACTGGAGCAGAGAGAAAGACAGGCAAACTAAGGTACAGGTAGACTGGTAGACTAAGACAGAGACAGGTGGACTGAGGCACTGAGAGAGAGACAAGCGGATTAAAGCAATGATAGAGTGACAGCTAGACTGAGGCAGAAAAAGGCAGACTGTGGCAAAGACAGATAGGCAGAATTAAGAAGAGAGAGACAGGCAAACTGAGTCTAAGACAATGAGGGATAGACAGGTGGATAGAGGCAGAAAAGTAGACTGAGGCACTGAAAGAGAGACAAACGGATTGAGGTAGTGAAGGAAAGGCAGGCAGACTGAGGCAGAGAATAAGACTGGTAAATTCAAGTAGAGAGAAAGACAGGCAGACTGAGGTACAGGCAGACTGGTAGACTGAGGTAGATACGGGTGGACTGGAGCACTGAGCAAGAGACAAGTGGATTAAGGCAATGAGAGAAAGACAGGCAGACTGAGGCAGCGAAAGATAGAAAGGTAGACTGAAGCAGAGAGAGACAGGCAAACTAAGGCTACCAAACAGAGATAGACGAGTAGACTGAGGTAGAGACAGGTGGACTGAGACA
>NW_015505413.1:630870-633039 GCF_001515645.1 Sinocyclocheilus grahami
TTAAACAATTTAACATCAAATTATTAAAAGTTTAACAAATATTACGTTTAGGGCCCTATGAAATGTTTTATTTGTCCAACCTTATGTTTTATTGTAACCAAATTCTGTTTTAGCATGTCTAATTTGAAAGCATAAAACAAGTTTCATTTATTCTTACAATAGCCTTGTGATTTTTTTGCTCAGAAATTCTGTGTTGTGTATTTACATTTTTTTAAGGCATAAAACATTCCTTTAATCTATCTTTTAAGTAATGAAAATTAAACAAATTGTATTTTTTGGAAAATAAAGGTCATTTAACATTACAATTAAAACATTGAATAAATATTGTATGATTATACCTTAAAAATAAGGTTTTAATCATTTTAGTAGTAGTAGTAGCCTGTTACGTACATTCTACTGAACAATAGTAATATATTTCTGCCAATGCCTTCAAGTTAAACCGAACTTTTATTTTGACGGGTTGCCGTGAATACCTTTACATTTCTGTGTGTATATGATATGATGATAGTTTTACTCAAATGAAACGGTCAAATGCACATGAAGTGACTCTCAGAGCAGTTCTGGAAATGTTGTTCATGTATTTATGTCCTCATTTAGTGAGACGGCAGACGCTAAAATCACCGGAAGCGTCACGTGCGCTTCAGTACGAGTGGCAAACGAGTGTGTGTGTGAGTGCGTGCGCGCAGCAGCGCGTGCATCGGGCGGAACTCCGCTGTGCGTGATACAGACAGCTCGACCATAACGTAGAGACCGAAATGACATGCCGTCGTGTAAATAAGATAAAAACATAAGGCTATTTAGTGGGCCGCCCCCCTAATATACGCTGCCAAATGAGGAGCGAAACACAAGATGATGTTTTAGGCTCTCTTGTGGAAAAACAAAAAGGAAAAAGATAAGAGGAGGAGAGAGACAGACAAACTGAGGCAGAGAGAGACAGGCAGACTGAGGAAGAGAGTAAGACAGGCAGAATTAAGTAGAGAGAAAGAAAGGCAGACTGAAGCAGAGAGAGACAGGCAAGCTAAGGCAACCAAACAGAGATAGACAGGTAGACTGAGGCAGAGACAGGTGGACTGAGACACAGAGAGAGACAAACGGATTAAGGCAATGAGAGAAAGACAGGCAGACTGAGGCAGAGAGTAAGACAGGTCAATTGAAGTAGACAGAAAGAGAGGTATGCTGAAGTAGAGAGAAAGACAGGCAGACTGGAGCAGAGAGAAAGACAGGCAAACTAAGGTACAGGTAGACTGGTAGACTAAGACAGAGACAGGTGGACTGAGGCACTGAGAGAGAGACAAGCGGATTAAAGCAATGATAGAGTGACAGCTAGACTGAGGCAGAAAAAGGCAGACTGTGGCAAAGACAGATAGGCAGAATTAAGAAGAGAGAGACAGGCAAACTGAGTCTAAGACAATGAGGGATAGACAGGTGGATAGAGGCAGAAAAGTAGACTGAGGCACTGAAAGAGAGACAAACGGATTGAGGTAGTGAAGGAAAGGCAGGCAGACTGAGGCAGAGAATAAGACTGGTAAATTCAAGTAGAGAGAAAGACAGGCAGACTGAGGTACAGGCAGACTGGTAGACTGAGGTAGATACGGGTGGACTGGAGCACTGAGCAAGAGACAAGTGGATTAAGGCAATGAGAGAAAGACAGGCAGACTGAGGCAGCGAAAGATAGAAAGGTAGACTGAAGCAGAGAGAGACAGGCAAACTAAGGCTACCAAACAGAGATAGACGAGTAGACTGAGGTAGAGACAGGTGGACTGAGACACTGAGAGAGAGACAAGCAATTAAGGCAATGAGAGAAAGACAGGCAGACTGAGACAGAGAGAGACAGGCAGACTTAAGCAGAGAGAGAGAGACAGGTGAGACTGAATCAGAGAGAGACAGTTGGACTGAATCAGAGAGAGAGACAGATGGACTGAAGCAGAGAGAGAGAGACAGTTGGAAACAAAACACCAATCCACTTCCCCTATGAAGGGAGAAAAATAGGAGCTGAGCAGATAAGACGGAAAGAGAAGCTGATGATACTGTAGATTCAGTGTAGGGCTGCACGATTAATCGCATGCGATATTTAACGCGCATCTTGTCAGAAAGCCGGTTCTGTAATCAGCGGTAAATCTCCATCACCTGCGTGCTTTCACATTGAGCAGCATTAACTACACAGAGCCG
>NW_015505413.1:633081-634305 GCF_001515645.1 Sinocyclocheilus grahami
CTGTGTAGTTAATGCTGCTCAATGTGAAAGCACGCAGGTGATGGAGATTTACCGCTGATTACAGAAGCGGCTTTCTGACAAGATGCGCGTTAAATATCGCATGCGATTAATCGTGCAGCCCTAATTCAGTGTGTGAGAAAGAGGGAGATACACCTATTTGCTAAGCCTGTGCTATGCAGGTATAGTTAAATGCTTTAGCAATACTGTAGGGCTGTCAAAAAATAAATAAATCGAATTTCGAATATTTGTCGAATTTAAAATAAAAATCCACATTCGAATGCAAAATGTTGCATTCGAATTTTAGTGGTGCGTTAAGGAGGCAGCCTTTTCAGTGATGCACAAGATGCGATGACGATGTAAGTGTCGATGCATTATAATGTTTTTGTTAGCCTATCCAGTTGAAGCCACTAGATGCGGCGCTGCTGCGTTGTTAATTACAAATATTGTGGAAAAAGAGATCATCAATGCAGAGAAGATCTTGTTTACATCAAAACTGAAACCATGCCGTTCACACAGAACACATATTTCACGCATTTTCTAGAGGGATATCTATTAGCGTTGCACTCGCGTCTCGCACAAAGGAACCGCATGTTTAGAAAGCCATGTAAAATTAATACAAGTTTAACTTTGAAAAAAACATATATCGAGACTTTATGGCGGGGGTTTTTCCCATCCCACTGCATCTCATGTTTTTAAATGAGAAATGTACTCTGTGTGATTGGTGTTCTGCCCTTTGTTTTAAAGGGGTCATATGATGTTGCTAAAAAGAACATTATTTTGTGTATTTGGTGTAATGAAATGTGTTTATGTGGTTTAAGGTTAAAAAAACACATTATTTTCCACATACTGTACATTATTGTTTCTCCTCTATGCCCGGCCTTTCTGAAACACGTCGATTTTTACAAAGCTCATCGGTCTGAAAAGCGAGGTGTGCTCTGATTGGCCAGCTATCTAGTGTGTTGTGATTGGCCGAATACCTCAAGCGTGTGACGGAAATGTTACGCCCCTACCATACTGTGATGCCCTGTCAGGCCGGAGCGATGATTCAAATACATGAAAACCCATTATAAACGAGGCATTCGTTGCATCAAGTGGGGACATAATTATGGATTATAATTACTTATACTGTCTTTTTACGTGTTGCGTTGCATTGCGCCGCGTAAACATAAAACCATGTCTGCATTTGTGATCGGAGAAATGACAAACAACAAGCGCTACTCTACA